>NC_140963.1:92549916-92698976 GCF_056783735.1 Eptatretus burgeri
TTAATGCGAAAATATAAATAGACGTGGAGACAGATACACAGACAGACAAGGGTGCTTCAATCGTCTCTCAACCACTTCAGAGCGAGACTAATATAATTATGGAAACACACAAGCAATGCACACAGGATTATCAAACAATCTAAAATTTCAATAAGAAGGTGAATGTATTGTCGTGTTCAGGGGGTTTTCTCCTACCTGGATGGATAGCTGAGTGATTTCCCTTTGGAGGCGAAGAGCTAAGGTTCTCGGGAGATTATGGCTCATGCGGGATGGGAGGGCGGCAAAGGCATGTAGCAGACGGAGGCACAGCACAGAGGTTTATTCCTGAACCCATGACAATCAGACGACACAAGCAACTTAATTATAAACTAGCATAACCCGCGCTCTGCGCGACATGTTGGGGTGGGTGTGTTTGAGAAAGGAGCTGATGCAGAGTATCAGTAGTAATTTTACTTTAATGCAGTAAGTGGAATACGATTTCACTGTTTCAGAACCATTTTATTTACTTTTTTTGTACCATGCACCTCATATGGTCTTTGAGATAATGTAAGCCGAATATCACGTTACTCGAGCGCAGAACAAAGTCGAAGATAGCGCGACACGAAACCACAAACTCGGAAATAATATATAAGATACGGGGTTTAATGAAAATAATTCAAACATTTACAATAGTAATCATTCAAAATTTAAAAATAAAAACTCAACGTGAGGTAAAACGAAATCTAATTTTGAGGTGCCTCCACACAGACTTTGACACAGACAATGTGACAGAATAATAAAAGAAAAATTCCTCCTTTACCCCAGCACTTAGCTTTGTGCCCAGAGATGAGTTTCTGGAGCTTGATGTTCATCAAACCGCTTCATCAATGCGTGGGAAAATGCGTCCAAAATGGCGCCCAGCCGCTCTCTGGGTGGGAAACGTACAGGAGGCAATTCAGGTGGCAATACTCAACACCAGGGCTGAGAAACCGCCGTGCAGCTTCTTTCGTCGATCGCACTTGCCGATGCCGCTGCTCTGCAAAAAGTCGCCGTCTTTCCCCGATGGCATAACATGATGCTTTGAGGCTGGTCTCACATGACCCAGCAAAGTCAATGGCCAGCGTCTTGCTCCACCATGCGTGCCAATTCGCCTCAGCACAAACACCAGAATCGTGCAGCCTTCACTGCGTTGAGAGAAAGCCAGCCGTAATGCCCTTCTCTTCCAACTGCCATCTCTGCCTCTCGCTTTTGTCCCATTCTGAACCTCTTGTTCCGACTGCCTTCTTATCGCACAACACGAGACTCTCATCCTAACCTCACTCTCCTCCACTTTGATGTCACACCCATCAATCATCCACTCCGGGAGTGTGGTTTGCTAGTTGTAACCCCTGGAGGTGGGGTTTCTTGCTTGCTTGGACGTGCAGCTCGGTTGTTGTTGTTTTAAGGACATGATCTCTTTTTATCGCCCGTCTTGAATGCAAAAAACATAGGAAAAGGTCACAGGGGGCAATCACATACTGGGAGAAATTATCCTTAAGCCCTACCTAATTAACACCACACCACTCCCCGTGTGCTGACACGTAACACTTAAGCTCACAGTTTCCCAACTTAATTTACATCGAGATGTCTCCTACACGTTCATGGAACAAGCAACTCTATACTATCCTGTCTTTCCTATGAAATTCCTCCATCTATCCCACAAACACAACAATATTATTGGTGCAGGAGATCAACACAGAAAATGTAAAATAAAAACAAGTACATTCTATAATGTATTCAAATTGGTCCATCCCCATTTCATTGGCACAAAGCGTTACACCTCGTTTTCAGACTGCCACTTGGTTTATCAATATATGATTAGGGAATAATGTTTAGTTCTAAATGGCCTGAAATTCAGCCAAGATGCTTGTTCACAGTGTGACCTGATTATTTTCTTTTCTTTAGTAAATTGAGGTTCATGCAAGAGCAAGATGACCGAGAGTAAAACGGAAAAAAAATACTCAATGGTGCAGTTGTGGCAGCTGTTTGACACAATCAGCAAGGGAATGAATGAACAGGAAAATAAAGAAAAATATAAAGTCACTAATAAGTAAAAGGATTAAGTTAAGTTGTGGAGGGTTAATGGGGATATAAAATATTGCAGATAATTATGGGGGGGGGGGTGGGGGTGCGAAATTAAATAGTAGTGCACAGTCTGCTGGAAGCCCTGATGGGAAGAATGGGATTGAGCGGCCTCAGAACGGTAGTTTCACAAATGGGACAGAGGAGAAACAAAAGATAAGGTATGCAATAAGCATTGATTCTGGGAGATTAACCAGGAAGGGGGTGACTGAAAAAAATTGATGCATCCTGGAGTTTCTAGGGAGAGTCAGAGGGTTGGAGGATTTATAGAGCAAAGGAAGTTAGGCCTAAGCGATTGGGTTGTGTAGGTTCATCGACAGCGGTAGGTATAACGAAGTCGCTACATCTCAACTGTTTCTCCTTTTACTGGGCTAAATCTAATATTTCCGTGTGTGTGTGTGTGTGTGTGTGTGTGTGTGTGTGTGTGTGTGTGTGTGTGTGTGTGTGTGTGTGTGTGTGTGTGTGTGTGTGTGTGTGTGTGTGTGTGTGTGTGTGTGTGTGTGAGAGTGTGAGTGTGATGGCACCTGTAACCTGTGTAACATAAGTAAGATTTTAGAAGGTTATTGGGTTAACTCTCCACTGTCTATCTTTTGATAAATATTTGCACTTCTTTTTCTGCACCCACAAATTCCTTGCTTTCCCCTGCTCAACATTTTGTGGATAAACCCATTAATGTGCCACATTATTTTCCTCACCTTGCGATGTCAATAAATTGCTTGTTATAAATGCACCCAGCTCGTTTTCGTCTTTTCCTTCATTTGTCCAGCATGGTCTGCATATAAGCTTAGCTGGAGATTATAATTCCCCAACGGATTCGCTCTCACATCAGCCTGGCGTTGTGCTAGCGGTCAGCTCAGCTCCCTCAATCAGGATCCAACGAGTAAAAAAGACATAACATGTCATTGCCCCTGCAGTTTCAGTAATTTTGCTGTACTGAGATAAAGAGAGCACATATTTATGAACAACTAAAATGGCCGCCAATCTACCAGTCGGCCATCTTTGATTAGGTCACAAAATAAAGTGAAGTGCACATCTATGCCATCATGTACTGTGATTTTTATTTTTTTTATACACCGTCAAGGCTCGCATGAGAGCTAAAACACAGAACGTACAACAAGGGGAGTACGACAAGAGAGGTAGGAGAGGGAACCGGAAGGACAAAACAGTGGGGAACATGAGGAGATCTGTGGAAGGGAGAGGGATGGGGTGGGGTATACAGGATATACAAGAGGGACACTATAGGGACTTTAAGGTCCTTACACTACTAGCTCCTCTCTCCTCTCTCTCTCCCCCCCTTCTTTCTCCCCCACATCCATCCTTTCTCTCGCTCTCTTCCCCCTCCGTCCTGTCTCCCTAAACTCCTTCATTCATCCATATCTCTCTCTCTCTCTCTCTCTCTCTCTCTCTCTCTCTCTCTCTCTCTCTCTCTCTCTCTCTCTCTCTCTCTCTCTCTCTCCTTCCCCCTTGAATATTCCGGTCAGTGAAGCGGTGTTCTATTTGCTCGTATATAATAGAATAGACATGCTGCTGTTTAGCGCAGAATTTCTGGAAGCCATCTTGGAGTATGTGTGAGATGGTGCCTTTCAGTAAGTTGCGTTGCAACTATGGGGCAGAACGTTTTGCGATTAACTTCATTAACTGCTGAACCGAGGCAAAAGAACACGGTCTACGCTTCCACGAATGAGTAGTGATTATTCATAGTTCATACGATGATTCGTTTTCAGCCGTTATAAGCTTGAGTCGCATGATTTATTCAGCGAGGCAAATCAGCCTTGCTACATTGGCGGCCTACAACTCTGTTTGTATGGCAGCCAGTGGGACTGTGATTGCATTTAATTGATTGGGATTGATGGTGAGTGGTATGAGGGCCGATGAAGGGGGACTGGGTGGGTAACCCTTACATATTCTTTTTGTTTTGAACAGTTCAGCGAAACTCATCGGCCCATCCTCACTTCTTCATGATCGAAGAGTCATGGTCGGTGAAGGATCAAGGTCTGCTTTCTTTGAAGTCCCACGTTCTTGTGGGGTTGGCCTAGGGAAGTGTGGCTGAAGTCTTTCATGAACTGGCTGGTCAGGCGTGACGTTCGACTAATGTTAGGACAGGAATTTGTAATTTGCCCAGGGTGCCAACAATATCTTTCCCACTCTTCACGAAGGACACAGTGGGGTTTTTAACATCCACCAACTAATGTCGGTGATGGGACGCTTAGTTTAATGTCCATCGGAGGGATGGCGCACACATTGATGAATCACCCAATCTATAAAATACCGGGATGACAGTTATAGATAGGTCGGGATTCAAATCCAAGCTAGAAAAGTAAAAGCAGCACTGAAAGCGGCCATTGATGCCCGGATACATGGTGGTCTCTCTGTCTTCTACTGCCTCCTTTCTGGTCTTGCACCCTCTGCTCTTTTCATATTTTTCCCCCTCAGGTTTCCTTAGGATGCACAAGGTCAACGATCAACCCCATTCTGTTGAAATTATCTAAATCCAGGATCACTGCTCACCTCCATTCATTCGATCCTACTTTTCCCCGTCTGTGAACTCAACTTCAACATTCTCTTCAATCTCATTCTTCTTTCCAGGTCTTCTAGACAGCTGTTCACCACCATCTGAGATCATCCCCACTCCAAAATCATGATATTTTTAATTCTCACCCTCATTAGCCCTGCTCCCCGCTCCACTCAAAGCCTTCCTCCTTCTTAATTTGGTTTTTTTTTTTTTCCTCCTGAGAGTTTCCTTTTGTATCCATCTTGTCCACCTCATGCATGCTCTCCTCCCCCCTCCCATTCCCCCCAACACCCATTGCTTGTCAAAGTCTCCCTCAATCTTGTCCTTCAACTCTGCTGTTAGTGTTTCTCCTCACCTCCCCACCCCCAACCCCTCTTTGTTTCTTTTTCCTGTTACGTCATGATCTGTTCAGTGTACTAGTTTTTCCATGAGCTTAGACCATGTATACAAAACAAAGTGTGCACTTATTGTTGTTGCCATCAGGGAGTCGTTGGGATTCAGTCGCTACTTTTGTACCCAGAGTCGAGGCTCTTGGAAGAGCTAGTACTTGTACGGTGATTGGATCAGGACATAACAAGCCAAAAGAAACAGTAGAGAGAGGGGAGAAACAAGGACAGCATAGTTGAAGGTGAAGATAGAGGCAGATGTGGATAAAAATTTGCGTGTGGAGGAATGGGGGGCAGGAGAGGATGCATGGGGTGGATAAGGCGAATACAGAAGAAAACTCTCAGAAAAGGGAAAATTGGAAATTTGGAAAGAGGAGGACTTCGGGTGTGGTGAAGGGAGTTGGGGGGGGGGGCATTACCAAGGGTAGAGAGATCATGGTTTTGGATTGGGGATGATCTGACATGGTGGTGAACAGGTGTGTTGAAGACCTGGATGGAAGAATGATGTTGAAGAGAATGGTGAAGTTGGTTCCAGAAGTAAGAAAAAAGAGGAACAAATGAGTGGAGGTGAGCAGTGCTTCTGGATTTTTGGAGTTTCACCCAAAAGGGTTTGATGGTGGACCATGTGCCCTGCAGAAACCTGGGGGAGGGGTGGACAAACCACAGAAAAAGCAGAGGGTGCAAGATCATAAAGCAGGTGGTATAAGACAGAGAGATCACCGACCTGTCAGCGATGAAGTGATTGGCCCATATACTCAGCTTCAGCATGGGAGATTCCAACAATCTTGAAAGGCTTTGTTTTCCACGGTGTTAACCTGAGCAAGATGTAAGGCAGGGGACCCAGCCCAGAGGGGAGAGCAGTTCTTCATCAAGCCGCGGATGAAAGCCATTTCAGTGGATCGGTGTTCAGGTGTGCCAAGGAAGGATGCCGAGTCAGCGGCTGGCTTTGGAGACTAACTTTAAGTTGCGGTTTGCCCAAGAAAGATTATGGCTGATAGTGAGACCAAACAACATGTTTATAACATCCCTCTCAGCTCCCGTAGCTCTCAGCTCACCCCTCCCAACATGATTAATACTAAATACCATCATTTTACACTTACTCTATGCTTGGTGTTGACTTAATGGTTTGGGTGGTGGGTTTGGGATCCTCGGATCCTGAGTTCAAATCTCACTCAACTGTTGAATTAATACCAGGTGAGGTTGACTCTGCCTGTCATCCTTCCGGGGTCGGTAAAATGAGTGCCGGCTTGCTGGTATCCTGTGTCGGAGTGGTGACCCGTCCAGGATTGTGCCCAATGGCCAAGGAGACTGCTTAGGCAGCACCAACGCTCTGCACAGAGTATGATCCCAATGGATGGATGGAAACTTACTCTGCACATTCAAAAGTCTCAGATATGACCTTCCCATTGGTATCCAGAAGCACCCAATCGAGATAAACAGTCCATTCACTGGTAGTAATCTGTTGAGTGTTTGTGTTGCAAACAACCGTCCACTCGGGTCTTGCAACGGTCCAGATGGTCGGGATTTTCCAGTTTGAGCGCCGATCTCGGACCTTGATTTCGCAGATGATGCAGTCATCTTTGCGGAGACTTTAGATATCCTTTTGGGGGCCCTCGAGGTGCTGAATGAGGAGTCAGAGCCGCTGGGATTATGGGTTTCTTGGGTCAAAACTAAGATCCAGGCTTTCAATGACATCTTGGATTCTGCTGTCCTGTCTGTGTCTGTTTGTGGTGAGGATGTTGAGGTCATGGAGAGATTCACTTACCTTGGCAGTGATATTCATGTCTCCTATTGGCTGTGAGTCAGAGGTCAATAGACGTCTGGGTCGGGCCTGGGGAGTCATGGATTCACTGGATCATGGGGTGTGGCGCTGCCGGTACCTGTGTGGGAGGACGAAAGTCCGAGTCTTCAGGTCCTTGGTGCTTCCAGTCTTGCTCTATGGATGCGAGACTTGGACTCTGACCAAGGATCTGAGATGGAGACGTAATTCCTTTGGTACCAGGTCTCTTCGGAGAATCCTTGGCTATCGCTGGTCGGATTTTGTGTCCAACGAGCGGTTGCTGAGAGAGACTCGGATGAGATTTGTTACCTGCATAGTCCGTGAGCATCAGCTGCGGCTGTATGGACATGTGGTTCGTTTTTCTGACACTGATTCTGCTCACCAGATTCTCTCAGCGAGGGAGTCTCGTGAGTGGAGGAGGCCAATGGGCCGACCACGTGCCTTGTGGTTACAGCAGGTTGACCGGCATCTCAAGGACATGGGGATTGGCCTGGCGTCTGCCTGGGGGATGGCCAGACAGAGGCCCCTGGAGTAGCAGTGGAGAGTGGACGCAGCGATGCGCTGTTCTGGCACATGCTCCCATACCTGACCTATCTCCGAGCTGAGAAAGTTATTTCAGTCTTTTGTTGTGCAAACGCATAGCCCTCTCTATCAGGAACTTTTCAAAGTATTTTCAGATTATTTCAGAAGCTTGGCGAGCCATTTAAGTAAAAATACTCATCTCCAACACACAATATACTTTTTGATGCCCTGAACGCTGACGTTTCCCAGGGTTTCTGCGCATGCATGCCAAGCATTCTGGGGGCAGAGTCCATCATTTCAAAGTCACGTGTTGGTTCGGCGCCAACGAATCACAATGCAAACCATAAATACTTGAGTGCACTCCGTACTGTGGTGCGGTTCATTATCATGTGACAGGAGGAAGGCATTCCCATAGCTTTTGCCTTTGACAGCCCTTTTCTGAATGTTTTCAGTCCCCTGCTACCTGAAAGAATGTGATTGTCACATTAGTAATCTGAAATATGTAAAAATCCAGCTTTTCAACTCTTGTGCCATATTCTACTTTGATTGAAGGGAAATCCTTTACTACCTTTACTACTCACTGAGTGACTTGTATTTAAGCATAATGGAACACTTCCCAGATGCTTTAGCCGTTAAAGGATAAAATAATTTGAGGAGGATCCCAAACATTTCCCCTTAAATGACTACATTTAACCTGTAGTCATTTAATGATCTGCAGCTCGGTGAATTTTATACAGCCTTGGCGAATTTAAGTCAGCATGAGCATTTGAAGAGGGTGACATGAAAATCAATCTGATATTATATTCTCCCATCCATCCATCCATCCATCCATGCAGAATTTCCTACCAAAGGCATAGAGTACAACGCAAGGCAAGCAATGATTTTTAATGAAATGATCACATTTAAGACGAATCTACAAGCACTCATAGACTTTTCCTTTCAGCGTGATAATAGCCTCAGGCTGTGCCTCCTGGGAGGATTTGGAGAAAAGCACATTAGCCTTGGTTTCCAATCTACTTGACATTCTCCTTGGATACTTATGAACATATTTTATGCAAAAACTCATCTGTGAACTTGCTGCTCACTTACTGGAATGTATTCCTACAGAAGGGCAAGTTCTTTTAAGTTTATATCTCAAAACTTTTATACTTTTAAAGGAGGATGATTTGTTTTACGCCTGAAATATTGATATCTTCACATTGCAGATACATTAATTTTGAATATTCTCAGATGTTTTAATACTGCCCCACCGGTTTGTTTCTGCTGCTTACACTTTTATCAGTCTTGCAATATTTGTGATGTCCAGATTGGTTTTCATGCTTCTCTTTGCAGTATTTATTGAAGCAAAAGTTTTGGAATTCTGTGAAATAACGACTTGTTTCAAATTGCTAAACCTTTTAATGTTATTTAATGGGTTTAACGATTTTGTATTCCTATCTAAGCCATTGGCTCATGTTGGTGATAATCCACATGTTCAAATCCCACATGCTCAACTCTGCGTTTACAATGGCACCGGGCCCACACTCAGAAGGGGTCATAACGACCAAAGTTGTTCTGTAAGTGTACACATCGTGAGACATTTCAATTACTCTTTTTCTTTAACGGCCACAATTATTCCCACATTTGTGTGGGGTTGGTCAGGGGAAGCTTGGTCCAAGTCCCTCATGAAGGGCTGGCTAGGCTTGACCTTCAACTACGGTTACGGCAGGAATTTGGCCATGGTGATGGCGACAGCTCACCTACTTGTCGTGAAGGACAGCATGAGATCTTTAACGTCCATAAACTAATACCAGGAGACAGGAAGCCTGTTTAATTGGCGGCACACACATTGATGAATCGCCAAACTTGTGAAACACCAATATGACAGCTTATAGCTTGGTTTGGATTCAAACCCAGGCTAGGTAGCTTAGAGGATAGTGTGCAAACCTCAAGGACATCCTGCCAGCCCCATCACGATACATTGAAATAACCTATATCGTAAACACACTTATTGAATTTAATGCTACTTTAAAAAAAAAACAACACTATATGAAATATGTGCAGGGAGGGGGTTATTTTTTCCATACGGTCCTTTTGGAGAGACATCGTGAGAGTGTGAGATGTGTCAGGATTGAAAGACATGTTCCACATGGTGGACCAGTTTGTGATTTTACCCAGATCTGCAGAGAGTGAAGAAGCTGCTGCTTGCCGATCTGAGGGATGACAGATGGTATGACAGAGGGTGGAGTCATCAACAAAGATATTAAGAGGATTTTCCAGAGAGTCAGAGAGATCATTGATGAAAACCAGAAAAAGAACAGGGCCCAGAACGCTACCTTGAGGAACTCCAGCCTGGACCCAAAGAGGGGATGAGAGAACTCCATTTAGGGCCACACGTTGACTGCAATAGGAGAGGAAGTCTGCAAGGCATGAGTGGAGATGGCCTTGGATACCATAGGAAGAGAGTTTGGTGAGCAGGGCAGGGTGCCAGACCATATCGAAAGCATGCAATATGTCTATGGAGATGGCTCTGATCTCATTTCTGGCATTGAGGACCTCCATCCATTGTTGGGAAAGCAGGAGCAGCAAGTACAGGGTAGAGTGACCTGGTCTGAATCCAAATTGATGATCAGAAATCAGGCCATTGGAGAAGAGGAAGGAATTAATGTTGGAAGTGATGATGGACTCCATAACCATGCTGATGATCAGGAGAAGGCTGATTGGTCTGTTGTTGCAGGGATCTATTTTTGCTCCTTTTTACGCACAGCGGTAATGTTTGCTGATTTCCAAACAGAAGGTAGATGAGGCTGAGCAAATGGGAGGGTGAATAGAACAGAGAGGGTGAGCAAGAGCAGCAGAGCTGGGTTTTAGAACACGTTGGCTGATGCCCTCTGGACTGGTTGCAGAATCGGAGTTGAGGTTTGACAGCAAAATCTCCACCTTTTTAGGAGAAAAGGACACAGAGTACAGGAACAGTTGGGTGCGATTGGGTGAGGTGGGTACAGAAAGCGATGGGTTTGGGACACAAGATTTAGAAGCAAACATGGAGTTTAGGCATTCGGCCTTTTCGCGTGCAGTGTCAGCTGTGCAGCCATTTGATATAAGGGAGGGGAAAGAGGGGGACATATACCAGAAACAGACTTAATGAGAAGGGCATTCGGTAGAGCGCATACCTTCGCCATGTAATGCCTGATCCACGAGAACATATCGGGCTTCACACATTTTTGAAATATGATTGTTTTTGGCCCTATCTCTCAATGGTGAAGAATCATTTTAACATTTGCCTAATTTTCGTATCCAGATCCGGATTTGGATCTTCACCAAAGTGGAATCAATTCATCTTTGCTACACACCCAACCTGTCCACCAAGTTTCATCCAAATCCGTCTACAACTTTTTGAGATATCATGCTATTTTTTTTGTTTATCCTGATCTCACAATGGTGAAGAATCACTTAAATAATTATCAGATCCGGATCCGGATTCACGCATCTGTGTAAGGTGAGGAGGAGCCGTACTCATTCTCCTCTCTTCCCTCTATCTACTTCCTCTCCTTTTCCTCTGTACATTTCTCCAGTATGATTGATGGCTACATCCTGTGATTAGCATAAATAAGAACATAAATAACAAGTGGGCTCCTAAAGCATTAAGAATAACTACTGTTCTCTTGTGCCTTTTCATTGTGATTTATGTCCATCCATTGTAAATATATGTTCATGATTGTTATTGGAAATACTTGCCATTGCTGATTGAATAAACCTTGTTGTGCTTGTTGAATAAATGTATTGGTTGAACTGCTCAACGTTTCCGGCCTGCTCGCTTTTGTCCTTTCCTCCATTTGTCCGACATCTTGTTTAGTTTAGTTAGATGTTTAGTTTAGTAAGTTTAGTTAGATGGGAAGTTTTACCCCATTGATTGGCTCCGTGATTAGTCAACAGCCATCCACAGTTGGCTTGATCATACATAAGAAATCGATGGGTGTTTGTTGAGGGCGTGACCCCTAATTGGGGCTGTCGTGCCAATGGTACCCGGAGGCCTCAGGACCGGAGGTTGGGTAAAGATCCGTGGAGCACCCTCCCGATCACCCCAGACTCTGGATCCATAACAATAGATATGTATATAATATATATATATATATTATATATATATATATATATATATATATATATATATATATATATATATATATATATATATATATATATATATATTTCTTCTTCTTCTTCTTCTTTCGGCTGCTCCCGTTCGGGGTCGCCACAGCGGATCATCCGTATGATCCGCATAGTGATTTGGCACATGTTTTACGCCGGATGCCCTTCCTGACGCAATCCTGGTCGCCTCTTACAACACAGGGATATGGTACACCTATTTTAACCGGGGTATACACCGGCCCAGTACACTGGTACTCATTTCGCCGACCTCGGAAGGATGACAGGCAGAGTCAACCCCCTGGTGTATTAATTCAGTGGCCCAACGGGGCTTGAACTCAGGACCTTTTGGATCCCAAGCCGCTGCCCTAACCACTGCGCCAACACCAGGCTCATATATATTGTTGTGGTTGAGGAAATTCGCAAACCACCATTCAGGTCCCGTAGGTGAGATATCTCTGTAAGTATATGTGTAGTTAGCCCCAAACCCGTTGTTTAGAGGGAATAAATGTCATTCATTCGGGCTGCGATCCTTTAAGATAGCCGTTTTTCTGTTCTATCTTTATTTTGAACCAACCACGTCTCAACCGCCATCACACAACAACCACCAACCGCAACGCCGCTTCACAACAACAACAACGCCAACAGCCACGACCTTTACCGTCACAACTCGCTCTCGCAATTATCGCATCACCGCCATGCCAAGCGTCACCGTGGCCAGGGACCACCACAATAAACCCTCCACCACCTTCACCTCTCCTCCTTCTGCCGCCATTCCCGCACCGCTTGTGGGCACCGATCCTGGACTCGTACAGGGCACGCGCCGAGCAGCGGGTGCAAAAAGCGGCCTTTCCGGGGAAGTCGGATCAGGAATGATTCACGCCCACTTCTGTTCCGTCCTATCAGCGAGCGCGGGGAGATTTGGCCCCGCCTCCAGGCGCGTCGGAGTAGAATCGATATATGCAGATTCGCGGATCGGGAATGATTCACGCCCACTTTTCCTCCGTCCAATAGGGGAGCGTGGCTCCGCCCCCGAGCCGATCCTGATCCAAAAATCTGCATATGGTTTCTCCTGTCGCACTATAAAGCGCCGAGCGCGGAGCGAATCGGGTCGAGTTGAGAGTTTCTATTTCGTGCTCGGGCGAGTTGGAAAGGTGTGGCAGCGGCAGCGGCAGCGAGAGAGTTTCTGTTTCGGGCTCGAGTTGGAGAGGTGTGACGGCGGCAGTCAAGACGGGTCTGGAGGGGAGTCGGTCTGTCGAGGTTCGGAGCTGCAGAGAGGAGAAACCGGGAACGCGGTCGAGGGCGCAGTGGAGACGCTCATCGCGGGACCCAAGCAAGCCAGCTATCCTCTTTCCCCAGAGCATCAACAACCCCCCCTGTTTCCCCCCCGCGCTGAGATAGTGCGAAAAGGGGGGCCCTGTTCCCACCCCATTCCAGGCAGTGCCAGCGAGGCCTGCGGAGGAGCGCGGAGTCGGGGCACCGCCGCCATTTTGCGGCTCATCACCAGACGGGTAGGCTCGACGCGGTCTCGGCCCCAGGCCCGTCTGCCCCCTTGTAGTTGAGGGTGGCCCCTTTTTCTTTTGCTTTGGAGTATATGTGTTGTCGGCGCCGTCTGTAAAGTAAAACTGTGTAAGTGTTGCCGTGTGCTCGCGTAGTCGGTAGTAGATCTGCATTGTGTTTCTTTTGTTACATTTGCTTTTGGTGCATAATTGTTGTAATTGTATATGTGTGCTTTCCGTTTGCCGCGGAATAAATGTGCCTTATGTTGAACTGTTTTTCCCGTTTCGCTTCGTCTTTTCTTTAATTGAATCTCCATCTTACTTCACGTAAAGGGTTGGTCGTGGGCTAAATACGCCCAATAATTAATCGGAACCGTCGAGGTTGACGATAACACCGCTCGGTTATCCCGATAGTACGGAACGGGTCGCTTAAAGTGGCCTGTGTCCGAAGTCGACCTGCGGCGAGGTGCGATCGCCCGGTCTACTCTCCGTGTGGGTACTTAGGTAGGTCGAATTTGGCGAACAACCCTATCCCACGCGGGGTCCGATTGGCACGATCGTGGTGAGGCCGAAAGGCCCACCCATGACTAGTTCCCGGCGTTAGTCCGAGAGGGTCACGACGGAATTGTCCGTCCGGTGGGCGCGAATCCGCAACAATATATATATATATATATATATATATATATATATATATATATATATATCTATATATATATATATATATATATATATATATATATATATATATATATATATATATATATATATATATATATATATATATATATATATATATGTTTGACACCTCCCACACTCCTCCAGCCGAAGAAGCTGCATAAAAAACCCCAAGAAGGTCTACGCAAGGTTAGCACTTTGCTGTGTCAAACCCGTCCCAGAGTTCCTCCACAGTTATAAAGACGTTCACACACAGTACACACATGAGAATCCCAATGCTACACACCACCTCAGCTGCCAGACCGGTTTCATCACTTATTTGTGAATCATCAACAACAGCGCAGACAGTTAATAACATTGTTAATGACAATGTTATTAATTGTCTGCAATAACTGTTTGCACAGACAGTGCAGACAGTTATCTTTATTGTTAATATATTGTCTGCTTTTGATGTTTACACACGGTACATGTTTGGGAGCCTCATTGGCATGCATTGCTGTCTGCGCTGTTGCAGATTATTTGCCAATAAGTGATGAAACTGGTCCGGTAGCTGAGGTGGTGTTTTGCATTGGGATTCTCATGTGTGTACGATGTGTGAACATCTTTTTAACTGTGGAGGAACTCTGGGACGGGTTTGAAACAGCAAAGCGCTTACTTGTGTAGGCCTTCTTGGGTTTCTTTATGCAGCTTCTTTGGTTAGACGAGTGTGGGAGGTGCCAATTGTTTATATAATCATAGCCACCTGGGTTTAGTTGATTAGTTGAGAGCCAATTGGCTATTCCCTCCATTCACAGGTGAGAGATGTGGGTGGGTCTTTCTTTATTGTTAATATATATATATATATATATATATATATATATATATATATATATATATATATATATATATATATATATATATATATATATATATATATTTCTTATTAGCGAACGTAGTGAGCTTCATACTTAACGCGTGCACATGAGCGAATAGGAAACAACAACAACAACAACAACAACAACACAATACCCTGGAAATTTGGAATCCGTGTCATTGGCTATGACCCTTTTGCTTCCGGTTTTTTTTTGCTTCCGGTTTTTGTCATGGGGAATGATGCATGCCGGGAGATAAAGGCATTGTCGGAGACATGAAAGACCTAAATAATATCAGACATGGTGTATATTTCCTCCACTGATTTTAATAAAGATAACTCCCGCATCACCAAAATATAATTTTTCATCGTGATTTACGTTATTTGATCGCTGATCCCGAATCCAGGCCGAAGTAACCGGAAATTGTGTATACAGTTGTGAACAAGTTATAGGTAAAGTCAGAAGCGAATGTAAGAAGAATTCTACGTTTGCTTCTAGTATTTATTTTTTTAGATGAGATCCTGTTCTAGGCTGTGTAGTTGTCATTGTGAAGGTAATGTTGAGGATTTTTTTTTCTTTCAGATGAGATCCTGTTCTAGGTGGTGTAGTTGTCGTTGTGAAGGTAATGTTGAGGAATGTTTTTTTTTTCTTTCAGATGAGATCCTGTTCTAGGCGGTGTAGTTGCTGTTGTGACGGTAATGTTGAGGTATAATGTTGAGGTAATATTAATTTTTTTAGATGAGATCCTGTTCAAGGCGGTGTAGTTGTCGTTGTGAAGGTAATGTTGAGGAATTTTTTTTTCTTTCAGATGAGATCCTGTTTTAGGCGGTGTAGTTGCTGTTGTGAAGGTAATTATGAGGTATAATGTTGAGGTAATATTAATTTTTTTAGACGAGATCCTGTTCTAGGCGGTGTAGTTGTCGTTGTGAAGGTAATTTTGAGAATTTTTTTTTTTTAGATGAGATCCTGTTCTTGGCGGTGTAGTTGTCGTTGTGAAGGTAATGTTGAGGAATTTTTTTTTCTTTCAGATGAGATCCTGTTCAAGGTGGTGTAGTTGTCATTGTGAAAGTAATGTTGAGGAATTTTTTTTTTCTTTCAGATGAGATCCTGTTCAAGGCGGTGTAGTTGTCATTGTGAAGGTAATGTTGAGGAATTTTTTTTTTCTTTCAGATGAGATCCTGTTCAAGGCGGTGTAGTTGTCATTGTGAAGGTAATGTTGAGGAATTTTTTTTTTCTTTCAGATGAGATCCTGTTCAAGGTGGTATAGTTGCTGTTGTGAAGGTAATGTTGAGGTATAATGTTGAGGTAATATTAATTTTTTTAGATGAGATCCTGTTCTAGGTGGTGTAGTTGCTGTTGTGAAGGTAATGTTGAGGTATAATGTTGAGGTAATATTAATTTTTTTACATGAGATCCTGTTCAAGGCGGCGTAGTTGTTGTCGTGAAGGTAATGTTGAGGAATTTTTTTTTTCCTTTCAGATGAGATCCTGTTCAAGGCGGTGTAGTTGTCGTTGTGAAGGTAATGTTGAGGAATGTTTTTTTTTCTTTCAGATGAGATCCTGTTCAAGGCGGTGTAGTTGTCGTTGTGAAGGTAATGTTGAGGAATGTTTTTTTTTCTTTCAGATGAGATCCTGTTCTTGGCGGTGTAGTTGCTGTTGTGAAGGTAATGTTGAGGTATAATGTTGAGGTAATATTAATTTTTTTAGATGAGATCATGTTCTAGGCGGTGTAGTTGCTGTTGTGAAGGTAATGTTGAGGTAATATATATATTTTTAGATGAGATCCTGTTCTCGGCGGTGTAGTTGTCGTTGTGAAGGTAATGTTGAGGAATTTTTTTTTCTTTCAGATGAGATCCTGTTCAAGGCGGTGTAGTTGTCGTTGTGAAGGTAATATTGAGGATTTTTTTTTTTCAGATGAGATCCTGTTAAAGGTGGTGTAGTTGCTGTTGTGGTAATGTTGAGGTATAATGTTGAGGTAATATTAATTTTTTTTAGATGAGATCCTGTTCTAGGTGGTGTAGTTGCTGTTGTGAAGGTAATGTTGAGGTATAATGTTGAGGTAGTATTTATTTTTTTAGATGAGATCCTGTTATAGGCAGAGTAGTTGTCGTTGTGAAGGTAATGTTGAGGTAATATTAATTTTTTTAGATGAGATCCTGTTCTAGGCGGTGTAGTTGTCGTTGTGAAGGTAATGTTGAGGAATTTTTTTTTTCCTTTCAGATGAGATCCTGTTCAAGGTGGTGTAGTTGCTGTTGTGAAGGTAATGTTGAGGTATAATGTTGAGGTAATTGAAATGAAGACGAGAGAAGAACCTTCAGAGTGTAGGCTTTATTCCATTTGATTGGAGCCGCTTCTACGGGCACACCAAGAAATACAGACGCAGCATGGAGTACATAAGCAGTAAGGTATACACGCGCAACTAATCACCGCAAAATAAATCAGTATTTTATATCAATCAGTATTCTCACCATTCAATGAGCACCAAGTGAGCCGCCGACATAAAACGACAATGCCCCTGGGACAATCCCCCCGACCGAGCCGAGCCTCAGCTTTATCTCTTCTGTGCTCGAGCCGGGCAACATGTGATCACACGTCACGACCTTCAATTCACCACATTCTCCCCATCTTTAAAATGTAACTAGAGGCCCAGCTAACGCACCTTGATTACTTCAGCGCTACAGGAGTATACATTTCAAGCAACGCGAACTATCTAAACTACAGAAGCATACATGCCAAGCAGTGAGGATTATTTTGAGTTGTAGGAGCATGGTAATGAGCATCGATATATTATGTAACGAGCATATAGGAGCATGAGCATCGAGGATGCCGATAATCCCCTTTACAGATTGAGTCGACGAGGGGGTATTATTCGTCGGCCTCTCCGGGAGTAGATGGCGGTTTCACTTGAGGGAGGCTTCCAATCCTCTTGGTGAGCCTCGACTCGTGCCGGAGATGACTCCCCGATCGCTCTCGGGTGGAACGCGGTAGCTCCGTCATCACCCTTCTCGGGTGGAGTCCCTGGGGGGGGGGGGAACACCTGGGGAGGGGATGTCAGAGGGAGGTGTGCCAGATGGTGATGTACCTGAGGGAGCCAAATGGCGAACCGACACAGTGGTCTCCCTGCCATCCGGGAGCCTGACATGAGCATACGCTGGATTAGTATCGATGAGTTCGACCTCTTCCACCATGGGTTCATACTTGCTTTGTCGTACCGGGCGTTTCATGAACACTGTTCCGGGATGGGTTAGCCAGTTGGGCACCGATTGGCTGTCAACATAACGTCGTTGGTGAGTAAACATTCGTTCGTGAGGAGTTGCATTGGTGGACGTGCAGAGCAAAGAGCGTATGGAATTCAGAGCGTCGGGAAGGGTAACCTCCCACCGCTCGGGGCCCAGTCCTCTTGATTTCAACGTCAGAGTTACGGCTTTCCAAATGACTCCGTTATACCGCTCCACCTGCCCATTACCCTGTGGGTTGTAACCCGTCGTTCGACTAGTTGCTATGCCGTGCTCTAATAGGAATTGTTTTAGCCCGGCCGACATGAAACACGGCCCTCTGTCTGAATGTATGTACGAAGGTTTCCCAAACATAGCGAAGAGGTCAGACAGACATTTCACGACAGTGCCCGAGGTCATATCCGAGCACGGAAATGCGAAAGGGAACCTTGAATACTCATCAACAACAGTGAATATGTATCTGTTGTCTGTCTCGGTCGGCAGGGGCCCTTTGAAGTCAATGTTTAGTCTCTCGAAGGGAGAAGTGGCCTTGATCAATCTGCCAGGAGCCGCACCATAGAATCTGGGTTTTAGTTCAGCACAAACAGGGCATGAAGCATTCATTTGTTTAATATCTTCAATAGAATAGGGCAGGTTCTGTCTGCGCACGAAATGTGCCATTCTGGTTACCCCCGGGTGGCACAGAGACACATGGAGGTCTTGCAAAGCCCGACTGATTGTCGCCGAGCAGTAGACCCGAGAGAAGGTGTCTGCAGCAGGGTTTTCCCTCCCGGGCCGGTAGACTATGTCGTAACTATAGCAAGCTAGGTCTATCCGCCATCTCATAATTTTTTCATTCTTAATTTTCCCGTTATTTTTCCCATCAAACATGAATGCCACGGATCGTTGGTCCGTAATGAGCGTGAAGTGGTTTCCCAGTAAATAATGTCTCCATTTACGCAGCGCTTCGACGATGGCGTACGCCTCCTTCTCTATTGCCGAGTGTCTCTGCTCGTTTCCAGAGAGAGTTCTCGAGAAGAACGCGACGGGTCGCCCAGACTGATTAAGCGTAGCAGCTATCGCGTGATCTGAAGCATCTGTCTCCACCACGAAGGGCACCGAGCTATCGATCGATAATACCACGGAATTACTGATATCGTCTTTGAGGTTGTGGAAAGCTGTTACAACAGCGGCATCTGGTGGAAAGTTTTTGCAATGCACTAGGGGATGTATTTTCTCGGAGTATTGCGAAATCCATCTTGCGTAGTAAGCGAACATGCCGATCACCCGGCGCATTGTCTGCAGGTCCTGAGGTGGGGGTAGCTCACGAAGTGGGCGCAATCGTTCAGGATCAGGCTTAATCGTGCCGTCGGCTATCGTGTAGCCGAGAAGGTCAATTGACCTTGCCGAGAATACGCATTTCTCGTAGTTGAGAGTCAGATTATATTTTCTAGCAATGCTCAAGAATCTGTCCAGATTCGTGTCATGTTCCCCCTGATCCCTACCGCACACTGTGACATTGTCCACGTAAACAAAAGTGTCTTTGAGGTTTTCATCTGAGATGATGTCGTCCATAACCCGTTGGAAGCAAGCTACTCCATTCGTGACACCGAATGGAATCCTCCTGAATTGGAAGAGGTGCCTACCTGCCTGGAATGTGGTGTAAGGTTTGTCTTCCTCTCGGATGGGAATTTGATGATAGGCGCTTCGCAAATCGATGGTGCTGAATATCTTATAATTGGCCACGCGTTCGACCATCTCGTCTATGCGCGGCAGGGGGTAGGCGTCGAGTTGGGTGAAGCGATTGACCGTTTGGGAATAATCGACAACCATTCGTTTCTTATGGTTCTGGCTGCTGGTCACCAACACCTGTGCGCGCCATGGCGAATCGCTCGGTTCTATAATTCCTTCTTCCAGTAATCGCTTGGTTTCTGAAGTGATGAAATTCATGTCAGCAGTGGTATATCGCCGCGATTTGATCGCTATCGGTTTGCAGACCGGCGACAAGTTAGCGAACAGCTGGGGGGACGTTACCTCGGCGGTGGTCAAAGCATTTAAAATTAGACAAGGTTTGCTTCCTCCAAAGGGTATTTCGACGCTCGTGTGCTGCTTGAGGACATTATGACCCAGAATTACGTCTGCGCATCAATCACGAAGCACCAGTACCCTTACATCCCGATGCGTGTACCCTTTTACGTCCAATTCAACATTGCAGTACCCTCGTACGCGGGACTGTAGTGATGTGGCGGCCATGCATACCGTATTGTCTGTCGGGTGGATTTTCCATTTCCTGCCCTTCACTAGCGAGCTGTTGACGAAACTTTCAGAGCTACCGGTATCAATCAGTGCCTCAGCCTTATGCCCGTTAATTCGTACGTTGATGATAGCCTTGGATAGATTCCCCGGGGAGGCTGCAGTTAGTTTCTTTTGCGAGTAGAGAGCCGCAGAAGTGGGTTTATTTCTCCTTAGAGTAGATTTACATACCCTGGCATAATGCCCTTTCTTGTCGCAATTCATGCATGTGGCATCTCTGGTGGGGCATTTGTGGCGGGGTGTCTTTTGTACCCACAAAAGAAGCATTTACCAACCGGAGCAGTTGCTGAGGAGTTTGCCGTGGTCTGGGTATCCGGCTCCTCGGGTGTCTCTCCATCCCCTGTGTCTGGCTGTGTCTGTGTCAGTGGGGTTCCTTGAGTTCCCACCGTAGCAGCGTTCATTAGCAGCATCGGTGTCCCAAATGACTCAGATTGCTGCTGAGCCGTATCCATCGCTCGAGCCTGATCGACTACCTTTTCAAGAGTGGGTTGCGCTTTCTCTAGTAAGCGTTGCCGTATGTGGGCTGATCTAAGTCCTTGGATAAATGCCTCCCGGGTCGCTTCATTTCGGTGTTCCTCGGCGTTTACGGCCCGGAAGCTGCAGTCTTTTCCCAGCTGTTTCAGAGCTTGCAGGAACTGATCGATTGTCTCCCCGGCTGCTTGCCTGCGTGTGTTGAGAAGATGTCGTATGTTATGTATACCTCGTTCTTGCGCTTCACGTAGAGCGCCTGCAGCACGTCGATCGCTGCTTCGTAGGTGTCACACTCCGAGAAGAGCCTGTATACGCCGGGCGAGACATGATTCACGAGGGCGGCCAATTTGTCAGCTCCCTCTTCGATGATGCTCAGATAGTGTGAGAAGGAACGGAACCAATGCGACCATTTCATTTCTGAGTCAGTCGCGTTTGGGTCTGCGTCGAACCTCTCTGGTTTGTAGATCTTGTCCATCGTTGGTTGAGAGAGCCGAGAAAACTAAATGGAATAAATTGAAATGAAGACGAGAGAAGAACCTTCAGAGTGTAGGCTTTATTCCATTTGATTGGAGCCGCTTCTACAGGCACACCAGGAAATACAGACGCAGCATGGAGTACATAAGCAGTAAGGTATACACGCGCAACTAATCACCGCAAAATAAATCAGTATTTTATATCAATCAGTATTCTCACCATTCAATGAGCACCAAGTGAGCCGCCGACATAAAACGACAATGCCCCTGTGACAGTCCCCCCGACCGAGCCGAGCCTCAGCTTTATCTCTTCTGTGCTCGAGCCGGGCAACATGTGATCACACGTCACGACCTTCAATTCACCACAGTAATATTAATTTTTTTAGATGAGATCCTGTTCTAGGCGGTGTAGTTGTCGTTGTGAAGGTAATGTTGAGGAATGTTTTTTTCTTTCAGATGCGATCCTGTTCTGGGCGGTGTCGTTGTTGTTGTGAAGGTAATGTTGAGGTATAATGTTGAGGTAATATTAATTTTTTTAGATGAGATCCTGTTCTAGGCGGTGTAGTTGTCGTTGTGAAGGTAATGTTGAGAATTTTTTTTTTCAGATGAGATCCTGTTCTTGGCGGTGTAGTTGTCGTTGTGAAGGTAATGTTGAGGTAATATTTATTTTTGCAGATGAGATCCTGTTCTAGGCAGTGTAGTTGTTGTTGTTAAGGTAATGTTAAGGTAATATTTATTTTTTCATAGTAAAAAGACTTTAATTTGATATATTTAAGAAGCGAATGTAAGAAGAATTCTACGTTCGCTTCTCGGCTTTGCCTATTCCATATTATATTTCAGACACACATATGTACACAGTAAGCCTCCATATATCATGGGGATAAGGTTCCTCAAAAATACCGTGGTAGTTAAAACTTAGTTTGTGGAAACCAAGGGCCAATGGGGAAAAGGAGATTAGATTCCTGAGCTTTGAGAAAACATCGAGGAAGGTGGACAGCAGCCATAAATAAACACATCACAATTGACATATATATGTAAAATATACATCCAGAATGCATGTTAACATTGAAATAAACATGTAAATAAAATAAATACGGTGCAAATTAAACAAAAAACACAAGGCCTTTACCTTTTAAATTTATTACAAAACAGCGGGGTGGGTGAGGGTAAGAGCATTACATACTCATACTGTACTCTGCCGTAAATAGAAACCACAAGACTTAGCTCAGGATGATGCTGTTAGAGCGTGGAGTGGGGGAAGGGTGAGTAGGGAAGGGGGAGTGGGGAAGGGGATTCAGCGATCGGAAGAGCAGCATAAGCTTTACGAGGAAGTCGCCTGCAGTATTGCCACATAAGTGAAAGGTAAGACGATCCTCATCCACCTTACATTGACCCAGAACAGATCTTTCCTGTTTGGAGAGGAAAGTACGAGGTGGCATCTTCTTTCAGAATAATCCTGTCTTGTGACAGCGTTAAAAACCTGCCCCAGCATAAATCCCTTTGCCACAAATACTTTGATGAGCTGCAATTGAGAATGTGTTTGAGAATGAAGCTTGAGAACGGGGGTTCGAGTCAGGAATTCAGAAAATAAGGGTTTGCGAATGGCGGTTCGAGTACGGGTGTCGGAATATTAAGGTTTGGGAATGAGGATTGAAGGAAAATGAAAGTTTGGGAATGAGGAAGAGAACAATGGTGGAAGGTTCTACCTACAATCATATCCCGTAATGGCGGCCGACATATGCGGCATTTTCACCTCAAGCCAACCGATCTAAAAACTCGATCTTTTCACCCAATGTCATGACCTTTCTCTACCTTTTGGCACAACTAACTTTGTCCATTGCTTTATTTTTGGGCTCATTAAAGCGCTGCATGAGAAGCAACACAAGGCTCTTAATGGGAGATAATCTCACGCACATGGGCCCGGCCACAAATGTTGACTCATCTTAGCTCAAAAACCGCGATTGGTGGAAATGAAATCCCACGATAACGAAATCGGAACACAATTGGTTGCCTGCGATTGGTCGAAACCCACAATATTGGAACCCGTGATATTTGAGGGTTTACTGTATACACTGTATATTTTAAAAGTTCCACATCATCGTATTGTTGTATATATGGGTCATACCAAAAGTCATGAACATCAGTTGATTCCACACGTTTGTGCTGAATATAGTGGAACACGAGTTATTAGTGACATCTATCCACTCCAATATAAACACAGGCTCAGCGCATGCACACCACTGGTGTTCCCACAATCCATTGTGACAAAATAGCTGCCAGCGACATATCGTTTCACAAACGTGCAGTGATTGAATTCCTCATGAAGGAGAACAACTAAGCTGCAGATACATATGGCCTATTAAGTTAGTTGTTTGGAAATATCTGCATGGGCACTGGCAGTGTCAGGAGGTGGATGAAACACTTCAAAGACGGAAACATGGACATCGCCGATCAGCCACGCTGTGGTTGGCTGAGAAGCACCATTACTGAACACAATGAGCAGAACGTTGATGTCCTCATCAGTGAGGACAGAAGGATGCCAGTTTGGGAGTTGGTAGCGCAGCTTGGCATAGGACATCCATGCCATACAGGATATCAGAGCGACCTTGGATCAAAAAGTTTTTTTTTCCATTGAGTTCCCTGCTTGCTTAGAGAGAAGACAAAAACACACACATGGATGTGTCATCAGAGTTGCTTCAATGACATGCTACCGACGATGATGACCCAGAAACCAAGCAGCAAAGTTTGGAATTCAATCACTCCACATCTCCAAAAAATAAGAAGGCCAGAAGAGTAACCTCCACCAGAAAAGTTATGGGAACCATCTTCTCGGATGCTGAGGGATGCATCCTGGTCGATTTCCTGGCCAAAGAGGAAACCATCAACATGGCTCACTATGTTCAGGCACTCAATAAACTGAAACGTGCATTTTGGGAAAAGTGCCCGATGAAAAAAAATTAATAAAGCTGTCACCTTTCAACATGACAATGCTTGATCTCACACTGCGTCTGATATTGGAGGACATCTCAAAGAATGATCAGAAAGTGTTCTCCATCCCCGTACAGACCGGACTTGGCCTCCTCGGACTACCATCTGTTTGGGCAGTTTAAAGATGACATGAGAGGAAGCACTATGAAAACGACAAGGCAGCTCAGATAGCCATGCGTAGCTTGTTGCAAAATGTTGGAACGGATTTCTACCGCAGCGGAATTTTTAAGCTCGTGTGGCACCGGCAGAAATGCGTGGATCGTTCTGGAGATTTTGTAGAAAAATAATGTGGTATGTCCAGTTACTATTGACAATATCAGTTTTTTTTATATGTACCTTTGTTTTACTGTACTATCAATGTGCTCATGACTTTCAGTACAGCCCTTGTAGTTTACATTATATTTCTGCACTGATGTCATTTACTGGCGCATGGCATCACTGCACTGTCAAATGCGGGCCAACATATTTGAATAGTGCCAGGCCCACAAAGAGTTAATCTGGCTCTGCACATGGTATGTGAATTTATCCATTCTCCTGTGATGTCCTTATAAGTCATGTAAAAGTATACTTATTTCTATTAAGGTCATGATCCTTAATGTACTTTATGTACAAGCCCTTTCAAGGGCCTTCGAGGAGACTCAAAAAATTATCAATAAAGAATGGCTAACTACAAATTTCTAGACAAGCATATTTTTTTATTCAAACATTTTCCCTCTCATAATGCACTGCTATAATTACATCACATGGTACACTATTGTAACATCACTGCATGCCACAACAGTAATCCTGCTCTGTACTCTTTGATGGTGTGGACATGACTGTGCTGATTAGATGACCAGCCAGAATTGGCGTTTGGGGATTTAAGGATTATAGAGGATGTTCAATAATTAATGACAGTCACAGCGAATAATTCTCACTTGGTGCTGAAATTGGAATTCAAACTCAAACTAAATTTGCCTTGCCAGACCTAAAACTTCATTAACAAGTGATGAGAGAACAGCTTGCTTAAAGCAATGACATCAGAGATGCCTTGAATTAAAAAAAAATTATATATATATATATATATATATATATATATATATATATATATATATATATATATATATATATATGAATGAACGACATTTTAAGGAATACGGTATGTAATTAGATATGCTGTCTCGATAAGAGTGGTCAGAAGTTGGACCTGAGCCAAATGGGAGTAGATATGATATGCCAATTGCTCCTAATTACGTTAACTGTATCATAAAGCAGTAACCCTAGCTTTAACATAAAAGCTAGTGACATATAAGCAACCATAACAGCTTCTAAATGAACATTAACCTTTACTTTGACAGCTTTACCTCCCATGTTATCACCAACAATGGCAGATTAATTAATTTTTGTTGTTTTTCTGTTTTTGTTTTTTTAAACAAATGTTGGCCACGTATTAATGCTACTGACAGGATGGTTGTGCTATGAGCCAATTTAATGGATTGTTTGCACTGTTTCATCTCCAATTTCACTGAAACATTGTTAATGCAATGCCAAATGATCTTCCTTATTTGATGGTAATCAACATATTATAGACGCAAGACTGGGAAGGAATACTTTGAAAAAAGAAAGGGAATAGAGAATACTGTGCTAAAAAAAACATGGAGAACGGGAGAGTTGGTGAAGAAAGGTTGGAGGGAAGGGCAAGAGGGAAAATTGAGAGTGTATTGGAGTAAAAGGAGGGGAGGAAAGAATGACACATGAATATAATAGTCAAGGAGAATAAGCTCAAAAGTGCTCTAAAAATCACATCAGTGGTGCCTGAATGTTACAAGCTATCCTCCAGGCCAGGGTTTATCTTTGGACTTTACCCATCACCACCAACCTGGACGACACTATATTGTGATGTTTTTTGTTTTTTTTGTTTTAACAAGTGGTGACCTATTTTGCAAAAGAAGGTGTACATACGTTCTAGAGATTTTGCGAAATATGCATGATCGGCCATAAAGTCCAATAATTACAGTGCTGCACAGCTAAATTTGGTTCCAATATGACAGGATTAATGAGGCCTGTGTTAATAATCAATACATATCACTGTGGCTGTGCTTGACGGGAAAATGCCAAATAGGCCAAAATATAGCAGAATCTTGCTTTGGTTTCATGACCAAAAGTGTATGGTAGTTTCTAAGACTTTGTTATACATGTCGTAAATGCTGACAATGTTCATATCAAAACTTTCGCAGTTCATTTACGAACAAAATAGCAGCATATAGTATACGATCCAGAGGTATGTGGCAAGGTCTTTCTTCGTCTTGGCAGCTTCCATATTACCAATAACTTCATGAAAGCTATCAGACAGCACTACACAGACTTTGCTTTTCAAGAAGTGTGGGCAGAAAGTGTCATCTTTCGGGAAAACACAGCTCGTAACAACAAGTTAGCCAAATCGTACAACCAAACAATCCGAGAATACAAGCTCGCACTGGAGGCTCTTTTGCTAATTACATGGCCTCAATTCCTCGGGTTGGCTAAAGACCAAAGACTTTATGATGCAGATATCCAAAGGCTATCTGAGCAACTCACAAAGTCCTTGGATGGCAGCAAGGAGCAGGATGATACCCCCATCTGAAGTAATGCAACAGCTGGCAGATGAAGTGGAAAATGCGCATGGTCTGTAATCACTGGAGCAGCATGATGAAACATTGTCACCATCAACTCTCTCCTGGAGACATTAAATGAAAACGGTTCTAATATTGCTGCAATACATAAGTGCAGAATGCACAGGTGATTGGCAGATCCATAAATCTGCCTTTCTTGTCATGTTGCCATGGTTTGGCTACTACAACCATACTAACTGTATGAAATTGGGAACAGTGTATGCAGCAGATGTATACCAGCTGGAAATTTCCAATCTAGATGTGTACCAGCAGTTCAAGGATGGAAATATTGTTGTGAAAGCTACACACAAAACATTCAATCAGATCAGTACTGACTTGGTGTTGGAATGTGTGAATAAGGGTGGCAAGGTACCAGGTGGTCGAGAAGGAGTTACCAGATCAGACAGTGCCAGGGACAAATGGTGCTTGACATACTGCATAACGAGTGTAGCCGTCTTGTTGATGAGACGTCCATCATGTTTGGCTTAACCACAGATGATGCAGAATATGCACCTCTTGCCAACCAGGATATCAGCACTTCAAGTTCATCCAACAGCTTTTGAACATCTTCTCTGTCTCTTTTGATCCTTGAATGATTCTCAATCTTTACTACAAACAGTCAAGACTTGACACCACTGAAATCATCAAGACTGCTTTGCTCACAGCGCAAACACATGGAGAAAACAAGATCAGAGAGTTTGTGGAGACCCGGATATGTACAAGGGAAGTGGGGTTCCACACAAAGCTGAAAGAATCACAAAGTGTTGTCTCAAAACAATGTACATTTGTTGAGAACAAAAAAGATCCGACACAAAGGGGTAAAACAGCAAAAGCAGACAAAGTGCTCTTTCAGCAGCTTCTGATGGTCAAAGATGCCGGACGTGAGATAGATTTCAAAAAGCTTAAATTGTTTCATGAACCATCACCAGTCCCACTCTCCATAGCAGATTCAGCTGCAAATATACCGGGCGGCCCAGAAGTAATAGTACAGTTGCCGGAACAATCGACACAACAATTTCATTATTATTTTATAATTTATTATTATTATTTTGATTATTAATTGATTTTTGTTTGATGTTATTAATTGATAATTATTTTGATTGCAGAGTCCTCCAAAAGTGGAAGATTTGAACCATGGAGGATCTTTTCTGCTTAAATGTGGATTATCTGACTGCCCTATTACTTCTGG
This sequence comes from Eptatretus burgeri, assembly GCF_056783735.1. Taxonomy (NCBI): domain Eukaryota; kingdom Metazoa; phylum Chordata; class Myxini; order Myxiniformes; family Myxinidae; genus Eptatretus; species Eptatretus burgeri. The sequence goes on from NC_140963.1 coordinate 92,577,645, forward strand.
GCCACCCAGTATGATCCACCAACAAGGCTGCACAAGTTAAAATCCGAGAGGAAGATGTGAGCATTGAGACCCTTCCAACAACAGAACTTAAAACTTGCACATTATTGATGGTCAAGCCTTGGTCCAAGCGATTGGAAAACCAACAGCGTCAAAGACATTTGGGGATCTTTATGATACATTCAGTAATACAGTATTCAGTTGTTTCCTTGAAGGATGCTCAAGTGTAGATGTTGTCTTTGATAGATACAGGAAAGAGTCAATCATATATGTTAGCCAAGCAAAACGAGCAGGTCCAAGCAGATCTGTATGCTGTAAGATTGATGGCAGAGATTTTCCTTTATCTGTCAGTTGGAAACAATTAATCGACCTCCCAGACATCAAATCGAATCTGAGTGAATTTCTGAGTCCACAAATTCTGATCAAAGCAAAGGACACTTTGCAAATATTGTGAGTTAATCACATCTGGAGGCTTTGCTGATGAAACTACTGCAGAATATTCCCAAGGATAAGATGTCCATCTACTTCAATCAACTCAAGAAGAGGCTGGTACACGCATTATATTACATGCTGAGGCAGCTTGTCAAGCAGGGTTTGAGAATCTCGTCAACTCATGTAGAGGCCAGACATATTGGTGCTCTTAGTTCACTTTGTAGCACAACTGAGTCAAGAGATATGGATGAGAACAGGCACTGCACAACAGTGATGCTATATTGCTGTTCATGCCACCCATTTAACTCAAACTCTCCTAAGGAACATCCCAGCATATTATACCTTAACAGGAAGTGACACTGTCAGTCAACTGAGTGGGCATGGCAAGAAGTCCACATGTAAGACATTCCAGAAGCATGCAGCTCTAGTGAACAATCTTGGATGTGGAGCTCTTTCTGAGGCCTCAGAGAAACACGTTCACATGCTGTTTCAGAAAAACATCAAAGATCGAGAAAAGCTTCCTCCAACCCAGGAATGTCTTACCCAGCACACCAAACGTGCCCAGTACCAGAGCCAGATTTGGTGTTTGGCAAGCAATTTTTCTACTGATCACCCTTCGCCCATTGACAATGGATTGTACAAGGATCCTACGAGTGATAAATTTCACCACAGTTGATGGTAGACGACACCATACCACAAGAATTCATGGATGGTACCTGCAGATCCAAGTGGTTAAAGTGCACAGGTGCATGCCCATGTAGTGATGACATCTGCCAAAACCAATTCACCACGATGGATGATGAACAATCGGACAAATTCTCCCATGCACGTGTCTCCCGTGTGTGGAATATAATGTTGTCAGTAATGTGTAGGAATGCCATAGCCTATCTACAAATAATACGCCATCATCATGGCAACCTCGGACTATGATTAGGTAAGGATGGGCAAGGCATGTCCTATTCTGTGCAGTTAATGAACCGACTGGTGAATATGAATCTAAACATGAGTCATACTATCAGTTCCCATTGAAGGATTTCAATATCACCATTGTTAACCAGGTTTAATGAAAATGTGATGCCAAATGACAGCAACTGTTCGCTTTCTAACAGCCATACAAAATATGGGGGTAACATTACCTTGTGTTTATTAATAAACAATGTTACATTATTCAACCAACTATCGTTGGTGTTATTTTGTTCGGAAATGAACTGGATGGTTTTGATATAAATATGTCATCCAAGCTGGTGTCATCCAGCCTGGATGTGATGGGTAAAGGTCAAAGATAAACCCTGGCCTGGAGGACAGCTTGTTACATTTAGGTACCACTGGTGTGATTTTTACATATTATTCTCCTCGACTATAATCTATCGAATAAATTGTCATGTGTGGAAAGGTTAAATTTATGAAATGTAATGTATGGTTCTGTTGGAAATATAGGCCAAAAAATTTATACTATTATATAACGTTGCAGAAACTCATGGAGGAGCAATTCTTTTTTTTTTGTGCAACGGACGAGGTAAATCGGTCCCCATTGAAAGAACCGTACGTATTTGTTCATAAATCTCATGTGTTCCAGGTCAAAGCCAAGAACTGTGTTGAGACAGATGGTTAATGTGAGACATTTTGAGCAAACAAAAAATTCCTGGCCTTCTGTTGGAAATAATTTGTAGCACACATAATTTACTTAATGAAGCAACAGACTGTTATGTGTGTTGGCAAAGAGAATGATCTGTATTACAATTCTTGGCTGAAAACTGACCAGGACTTCATCACTTGTGGTGTTTGATGTGATAATTTTCCTTTATATGATGAATGAATATGCTCATAATATGCAATATATATTACCTAATTATAAAAGTGAATGAACTGTTTAAATTTACTCTCAGAATTCACTATTTCTCTGAGGGTAGGCCCAAAAACAAAATCGCCACCTCTCTCACATAATACAAAAATATCTTAAAATAGCTGCTAAGATGGAATTCGATGCTTTTATAAGGAACAACTTCTATTCTCAAGTATTTTCATAACTAATAAGTTTCAAAATATGTGCATAAAGCATTACTAGAGTAACAAATCAACTTGAGTATATCAACAGTTGAATTTTTTTTACTTTATTTCTCGTCTATCTTTTCTTTCCAAGCCAAGTCAACACGCCCTGACATCTAATAGTTTTAAGACTACAGAAAAGCAATTTTAAAGCAGCACCGTCCACGACAACATGGTGTTTTGATGATTTGAAATGTTTCAGGAAGTGATTTTCAACGCTCTGAACAACTGCCTTTGTGGCAAGACATCCCTACATCTTTTTTCATTTTGAAATCTCTCAACTGGCTTTGCCTTTGAGCACAACACAGACCCCTTACAAAGCCCTCCAATCAGGCAAGCTTTGTGAATATGATGCAAAACTATCCCTTTCATGTCAAAGAACAAACATTTGTTCAAAATATAAATTTATGGGGGGATGCCTCACATGGTGCTCAATAATATAGGTGTTGCCATACAACAATGGTGTTGAATTTTTACATTGAAAAATAATCCTAACCTTATTTCTTATTGCTTTGTTTGGCATTGTGAGCCATACCAATACCAGGAAAAATCATAAAACTGTGGGTAAATGTTCATGAATGAAAATATCCCGAAACAAGTCAGCCTGTGTTGCCTTGCTCTGCTCAAGGAGGGTCATATGAATGGACAATGGCATGTCACGTGATCTTGCACCGGCACTACAACTCCTTCAGGGAGCTGGTGTTTCTCGGCTTTATGGCGGTACGATTTGAGAACTGCCTGTGGGTTTGTCATTTACTGATTATGTACAGTGAGTGGTTGGAAGTCATAAACATTTGTTGTTTACAGATGGTTTATGCTACTGTAGTAAGTGCTTCAGTGCATATTTTAAATATTCCTAGTATCAGGCACCCTAGTTATAACAAACATTCAGAACACTTTTTACTCTGCATAATTTCTCTGGATTCACAATCCATATATTTGGAAATTAACCTGGAAATAAGGAAAAAATATTGCATTGTCCCAGCAAGGTGAGCACAGATATCCATATAAAGCGGTATGCTTGAAAATCCTTGATTATACAAATTAAATTGCTGAAATAAATTATCCAAAACATCAAAAGAAACAATTTTATTATTGTAATATTATACAAAGATATGGTGGGGGCAGGGAAGAGAGAGAGTTGGGTGGGGGTAAGAGAAGAGTGGGGGAGTGAATATGGCAATCAAGGAGGGGTGGAGGAGGGAGGAGGGGGAGGGGAAAAGAGAGGAGGGAGTGGTAGCGAGGAGGGGAAGGGGAGCGAGGAGAAGGGGGAGAGTATTTAGTTCAGTTTACTTCAATAATTTAGAAACAATAATGCAGACAATGTAGTCATTTGATCATCTTGCAAGGAACATACTGTATTGTGATGGTCATGCCGGCAATAACATCTCGTTATTGTGTCGTTTAGTGTCTACCAAAATCGGATATGAATTAGTCTTGTTGGTGCTGATGTCACCCTTGACAGAAAAATACTGTTTTCTTTATTATGCCATGTCATATCGGATGAAAATTGAAACACAAAGTTCACTTGTGCCCCAAAAAATTCATATAGTGTACATTATTAACCCCCTTTGAACTTGGTCCGAAACAGGGGCTGATGGATTTTGTCTCGATTTTCGTGTCCTTGTGTGCGTGCGTCTGCAATCATATCTCGGACATATATGGACCAATTTTATTCATACTTGGCACAAAGACAACACATGATGGTATACATTCGCACATCATTCTGTTTCACGATGCGATCAAAGATGGCCAAATGGCGGCCATTTTAGTTGTAAAAACTGGTGGCCCGACACATATCACTTGCTTTCGATATGGTCTGGCACCCCGCCTTGCTCACCAAACTCTCTTCCTATGGTATCCAAGGCAATCAGCACTCATGGCTCGAAGACTTCCTCTCCTATCACAGCAAATGTGTGGCCCTTAATGGAATTCTTTCATCTTCTCTTCCTGTCCAGGATGGTGTTCTTCAAGGCAGTGTTCTGGGCCCTGTTCTTTTTCTGGTTTTCATCAGTGATCTCTCTGACTCCCTGGAAAATCCTTTTTATCTCTTTGCTGATGACTCCACCATCTGCGGTCCCATCCAACATCCCTCAGATCAGCAAGCAGCGGCCTCTTCACTCTCTACAGATCTGGATAAAATCACAAGCTAATCCAACACGTGGAACATGTCTTTCAAATATGACAAATCTCACACTCATGATGTCTCTCCGAAAGCATCGCCTGGAACCCACCCACCCCAATCTACTTTCTCAGAAATCCTCTTGTTGAAGTCCTTTCATTCAAGCTTCTGGGTCTCACTATCTGTCATGATCTTTCCTTGGAAAGCCACCGTGCCATCGTGCAAAGTCCTTCCTTGGCACACCTGAGCTCCTGACCACGTACAAAGCTTTTATCCACAGCCTGGTGGAGCAATGCTCTCCCTTCTGGGCTACTACTCCCGCCTCTCCTGTTTCTCGGCTTCATGCTTTGGAAACCAAGGCATTTAGGATCATCGGTATCTCCCGCGATGAGGCTGATTCTCTGGGTCTCTCACTCTCTCACCGCAGGCAGGTCGGTGGTCTTTCAGTCTTTTACTCTCTCCTCTCTGGCCTCACCCCCCTGCCCCCTGCTCTGTCTGCAATCTGTCCGACTCCCATATCTCCGCAGGGTGCTCAAGGTCCACCAGCAACCCCGTTTTGGCAAAACTACCAAAATCAAGAATCACTTCACCTTCACTCTTTCATTCCTCTTTTTTTCCCACCTTTTGAACAAACTCAAACACTCTCTTCAATCCCACTCTTCCCTCCAGGTCTTCAAAACAACTGTTCACCACCATCTCTTGTCTTCCCCCATCCGAATCAATGATCTTTTCTACCCACATTAATCCACCCCAAACTCACCTTCTTCAAATACCCTGCATTCATTCCTGAAAATTTTTGTTGTGTAAGGACCTGAAAGCCCCTGTAGTGTCTATCTTTTTTACCCCGTGTACCCTGCCCCATCACTCTCCCTTCCACAGAACTTCTACTCACTAATGTCTCTTCCCACTGTTTTGTGCTTCTCTATCCTGCCCCTTTTGTCTCCTGATCCCCTTGTTGTACATTCTGTGCATTAGCTCTTATACGAACCTCGACATTGTATTTAAAAAACAACCCCCAAAAAACAGTATCAAACACGTCCTCAAGATTTTCTCAGATATGCATTTACCAATGTTGTTCAAACTTGGCAAACAGATAACGAACGATGGCTTACATGTGAACGTATTTTTTTTTTCTTTTCGAAATCAGATCCAAATTGGCCAACCAGCGGCCATTATAGTTGTAAAAAACCCGATGTTGAACACGTCCTCAACCATTCTCAGACATGCATTTGATGCTGTTGACCAAATTTGGCACAACAATAACGAATGATGGCTTACATATGCTCTTCATTTTTTTTTCGAAATCAGATCCAAGATGGCTGACTGGCAGCCATTTTGTTACTAAAATGTTTCCCAACCATTTCTCAGACATGCATAGTCTGATTTTATTTAAACTTGGCGCAAGCACAGCATGGGATGGCATACACGTGCACCTCCTGTTATTTTGTGATCTGATCAAAGATGACCAACTGGTAGATTTGGGCTATTTTAGTTGCAAAAATCATGGTATCGAACACGTCCTCAACCGTTTCTCAGACATGAATTTACCGATGTTGATCAAACTTGGTACTTACAAATCTAACAAATCCCATACGGATTCACTTTTTGTGCTTGGATTTACCCTTCATCCATTAACATGAGCAACAAATGATCCACTCCACTAATATATTCTTCAAAAATATGACATTATATGTATACCTGGCCTGTAGCCTGGTGTTGGCATAGTGGTTAGGGTAGCGGCTTGGGATCCAAAAGGTCCTGAGTTCAAGCCCCATTGGCCGCTTGAATTAATACACACCAGGAGGTTGACTCAGCCTGTCATCCTTCCGAGGTCGGCGAAGTGAGTACATGTGTACTGGGCCCGGTGTATGCCCCGGTTAAAATAGGTGTACCATATCCCTGTGTCGTAAGAGGCGACCAGGGTTGCATCAGGAAGGGCATCCGGTGTAAAACCTGTGCCAAATCACTATGCGGATCATATGGATGATCCACTGTGGCAACCCCTAACGGGAGCAGCTGAAAGAAGAAGAAGAAGAAGAAGAAGAAGAGGAAGAAGATGTATACCTGGCCTGTATAAATTTTGATGTTTAAAGCTTTGTTAACTTCCAAAAAAATGGATGCGATTTGAAAAAACAAACAACAAACTTGTTTTGGTGACCCCACCACGTACCCCCTAAGATTCCCTCACGTATCCTTATGGTACACGTATGTACTCCTGTTTGAGAACTATTACTCTATCAAGTGGTTAAGTTTCGTGAAGATCGAAGTAAAAATGTGACCTGTAGGTGATTGACATGCAAACAAACGCAAACAAACAAACAGACACAATAACAGACCAGACCAACCAATATACTTGCGAATCTTTAATTTCACAAGTAATGAAAGACAAACACAGCATCTCCAGTGCAGGAGGCTGTGGACCTGTGAGATGGTGTGGCCTTGCTGATATCTGCACTCTGCATGTGCTGCTTCCTGGTTGGCCTAAAGCTGAGTCTTTGTAAATGCACTGTAGTGTTGGTGTGGAGGAATGCTTTGTGCTCATTTGTGTGCCCTGTATTATCACCTCCTTTCTACACACCTAGGAGCACGCATCTACGTACAAGTGCTTTAATGTGGGAACCCCCCCCACCCACCCTCCCCTCCAATCCCCAAACTCCATGCCTTCAACCTCTCCTCAAAATGAACTCCATTGTCCATTCATTTTCCTTATCTTTGTGTTTGTTTTAGTATTATTTTGCTTCTTGTGTTTCTATATATAGTATATTGTGTAGTATAAAATTAATCATATTGTAATGTAATGACACTGGTTTTTCTTCATTTGTACATTAGTCCCTGATTCATATATTTCAATGTGGCACTTACATAAGTGGGAAGCGAACTTTGCTCCAGTGGTGTGATTACTGGGTTCTATTACTGCTCGGCTCATGCTTGCAGTCTTATACCGCACCAGACCCGAAAGCCTAAGGGTTAAAGACACCGGTGCGAATTGGTCATTTGGACCATCGACCGCGTGGCACACACGGGCTGGCAACAACTGCACCATGATTAAGAGCAACTATTACATGAACACAGGCTCTGATGCCCCTGAGCTGTTGGTCTTCACTCTTGAAGGTAACATTATTTTAAATAAATGCACTATAGAGAGCAAGGCATTACTGAATGCAATTTCCTTTTTTCAAAATTATGAAAGCCTTGAACACTCAGCTTTACGAGTTACAATACATGTCCCCAATCACATAATACTTTGTTATATTCTTATGACAGCAGAAAGGTGAGGGAAAGTGGTTTGCTGAACTCATTTTAATGGTTTTGTTTTAAAATGTGTGAACTTGAAAAAGAGCATCAAAGGACAATGTCTGTCTTTGGAATGGCAACATTTAAGATGCATAAAATAATTGATGTTGAAATGAGTTATAAAACGACAAATGATGGGATAATTATGAGCACAAAAAGTGAGGTTTCTTTATTGTGATTGCACGATTGAATTCTCATGGCATAAAAAATATACAATTTTACTTTGGCATTATTTGAATAAAAAAGCTATAATATTTATATATATATATATATATATATATGTATATATAATATAATATATATTAGGGTGTTCCAAAAAAATGAAAGTTTGATTTTTGCTGCTCCCTGATTTTGCCTTTGTTCCAATACCCCATAAGAGCTTCTAGGTCAAAAATGAACAAAATTCCATGATATTTAGGGGTTCCTCAAGTTGGCACAATTATGTCCATTATGGAGAGGGCATTTTGAACTGCAATGTCAAAAAGCTCATCTAGGTCTCCTTGGAAAAACTATTCTTTCATCCTTTATGACTGCTGTGGTTTTTGAAAGTATCAAACAACCATATTAATTGTGAAGTGTACTGCATTGTGCATATTCGACGGCAAGTTGTCAGTTACAGTTTGGCAAATTTCAACAATATTGTGCCAACTTGAGGAACCCCTAAACATCCTCCAATCTGCTTCATATTTGGTGTGTATGTTTCTACTGTCAAATGGAACAAAGGCACACCCAGGGAGCATGAATATTCATACTTTTATTTTTTTACCCCCTATAATGAAGCACCCTAATATATATGTATATATAGAAGGGCGCAGTTTATTTGTTCTTGTCATAAGTTTGTGGAATTAGATCGATTCAAATTTTTGGTTTCTACCAAAATTCAGACAAATGTGGTACAAATCATGCAGAGGAATAATAATATTTTTTGTGATATGAGGCTCATAGAGGAGGTTGTACATTCATCACGTGGAGGGAATGATTGTGTGGATACATCATTGCACTTTTACATGAATTACAAGGACTTTAATTGACAAAGGGCAAATCAACATAATGCATTAGATTTGAACCTAGGATCCCAGCATTGTGACGTAAATTCTGAGAGGGGAATGCCGAACAAGTCATTTTTTTTTTGGTTTAGATGGATACGAAAATTACTTATCTTGAAAGCTATCATCAGTGAAAATAGACTTTGCCATCAAACCCTCCTTGTTGCCACATCTTTGCTTCCAAGATCATATCTGTGTCGCGTGTCCAGCTCTTTAATAGACAAGTGTCTCTTAGTCAAACACATGAGTCTGATATTTTGTGCAACATTTATGATTTATAGTATAGACAGATACGAAAGTTACTTATCTTGAAAACTATCATCAGTGAAAATAGACTTTGTCATCAAACCCTCCTTGTTGCCACATCTTTGCTTCCATGATAATATCTGTGTTGCATGTCCACCTCTTTTATAGACAAGTGTCTCTTAGTCAAACACATGAGTCAGATATTTTGTGCAACATTTATGATTTATCTCAATTTAAATAGAATCTGGATGGCTTGTTGAATAAACGAGTAAGTTGTAATTAAAAGTAATGTCCTCCCAAATCCTCTACCCTTGCTGTTCTCAAACTTGGTATTCTCGATTAAACACCATAAACACCATTCTCACGCCCATTTTGCCTACATATAATGTAGGTAGGCCCTGGTCTTAAAACTGCAGTAAAGAGATAGCACAGGAAACAACTCACTGGCAATTTGCACTAAATTGTAGCATTATTATGTATTGAGGGTGGGCTGGTCACAACGACTGACAGGCACACTCAGACAAACAGCACAAAAGGCAACCAGCACATCCTGTGTTAAGGAGCTTTTGTGGGAGAGATTCCGTACAGTTGGAGTAATCTAGGCCGTTTGACCAAATACATGTGAAACAGGCTTGCGCCACAATGATGATCATAGATAACGAACTCTGTTTTTGCAATTTGCAAAATTTCACCAAATTACCCACATTACATTAAATCTATGCTTAGCTAAGCATGTACACAAAGATAACAGTTCACAAAACGTCAGCATAATCTCTAAAGCATGAAACCAGGGCAGCAATCTCACATAGCATACAGGCAGCACATGAGACATTGCATGAAGCACACGATGGAGTTGTGAGCAGTAGAGGTTGTCACATGTCATTTTTAACAAAGCAGCCAATGATAGGCTTTATGGTGTAATCAGCAGGAGAGGCAGCTGCAACTAATTTACAACAAAGGTGACTGTGAAGTAGACAACTAGACAATCCCAGCATTATATGTTATAAGTTCTGAGAAGCTGTGCTTTGCTCAGTGATGCTCTTCAAAGTTTACTGGTTTTGAGCGATGGCATCAGCTGAGAACAAAAGAATGGTCGAGCTATCAGGCCCACTATAACATGTTCCCTCCTTGATAATGCATTGAACTGCCCACCAAAACGGCACAAGCTTTACTGTCACAACATCAAGTTGCTGATTTGGCCCGACTGAGGCCAGGACTCCTTCGGATGCCTACTTTCCGAGGATACCAAAAACAACCACATATGGAAGGCAGCATCGCCCCGACTGGAATAGCAAAGCAAAACCTGCAAAGCGACCTCACCATTGTCTCTCCCCTGGTGTGCTCCTCCTTCCTTAATCTCTCTGTCTTAATGCCTCTTTTGACCACACTCTTTGTGCCCTCTGTCCTTTGTTGACCTCACTTTTCTTCCTCTGTTTCCTCTGTCAAGACTCTTGTGTCCCGTGCACCTTTATATCCTAAGAGCCAAGCAGACCTTTGCCTTCAAAGCCCAACCTTGTCAGGGAATGTCCCCACAATGCCCAGGCATATCAAGTGTACCATTTTCCATTGCTACTCAGATTATCAACCAAGTTCACATTTTACCACTCTTTACTAAACCAACATTACAAATATTACATGATTCTATGATAAAACAACAATAACAGTTGTGTTTTTTTCTAAATTATAATTCCAATAGCACCAATAATTATATAATTGACCATTCCAATCAATCAAAGCAAAACAAAACATCTGTCAAAACAAACAAACAAACAAACAAACAAAAAAACAAAAAAAACAAAACAAAAAAAAAAACAACAAAATACAGAAATTCTCATTGTTGTAATAAAAATTTTTTTCTACCACCACCATGAATATTATTTTTCATTTTTTTAATGAAATGAAAGTCCCTCAATGCATCAATGGCAAAATAACTCGCTTCAAAAGGAAATTTATGTGTTAGAACGCAATGCCAATCATCAATGGAAAAAGTTCTAGAAGTCCTTGCTGGGAGGTCAAACAATGTAGAATGTTACAAAGAGTTATGAGTGTTAAGGTTAATTCACCCAAAAATAATTCACTCACTTCACCCAAAAGTAGTTTAATATATCGCTGGAGAACTTAGTTTTATTGTGTACAGACATATTGGCTGCTTTAAATAAACGATTGTTTGTTTTTTCAAATCATCCCAAGCTAAGGAGGTATACCAGGTGAGCGTCCAGAAAACAAAACGTGAGAATCTCTCAGAAATGGATTATTATTATTATTATCTTGCCAAAACGAATTTTTTGCAAGATATGTAAGTCAGCTTGTATGTTTTTTTAAAATTTTTTTATTTTTTTGTCTGTAATCACATATAAATCACTCTGCAGAGCACAGTTATCATTGGAAATTTTTTAACTTCGCATATCAGAGGCCTGTAGAGGTCCCTTTCAGCGCATAAAATTTTGAAGGTCAAGGTCAAAGGTCAAGGTCACTTTGTCACAAATCAGGGGAGTCGACGAAACCCTTATTTTTTGAGTAATTTTGATCGGATTGTCTTCAAACTTCATGGGAATATAGTTCATTGTCTGGCGCTCAGCTGATTAATTTTTGGTGGCAATTGGCCTTGACCTTCATGGTTAGCACCGAAGGTCAAACATATTTGACCCCAAGGTCAAATTTTCAAGTTTTAGGAACCATATCGTGTAGTACCTCAAATTGAACACCTCGATGAGTGCTTTCTAGATATGTCAAGCTTGAGACATTATGACATCATTTGGTGACGTTATGAGGCAAACGCATATTTTTCATGGTTACTCTGTAGAACGATTCTCATCAGAATCTCTTGTAGGCAGATATTCCTCAAGGAGTCGCTCCTGGTGGATAGCAGCTCTGTTCACCTCAGTGTGACCTTGAAGAAGTCACACGTGGTCACCTTTTGGCAAGATACTGGTCACCCTGCGGGTGACATTGGTTTATTTTTTTGTTTACAGTGATGTAACGTGCACGTAGGAGATTGTAAAGATATCACACTTAGGACAAAGACATAAGAACACATCTATGGACTTTGTACACATGAATTATTATTGTTATGTTTGTAGGGTGGGGGAGGAGGGGCGGGGGGGGGAGGGTAGAGATGACCTTAGTGCAGATAGAAATGTATTTTGTATGGTCCGTGTACGAGTAGTTAGCCCGTCTCGATGTGATTAAGTAGGGAAATGTCGATTAATAATTGTCTATTTAATTGTCTATCATATGGAGGGTGGTGCGTTGTAAGAAATAATTAGTGTTTAAGCCTTACGGTAAGGAATTGTACGTATAACCTCTTGTATGTCCCACTAGATGAGGTGCCTCGGTGAGGCCAAAGCAAAGAGAGAGGAGGAGCTTTAAAAGGGGCGGCACTTTCCAGAGATCGAGGGGAGAAGCTTTTTGTCGCCTCCTGAAGGGCGCAACCTTGGATGGCCACCTGAGAGGCAGAGCTTTGGATCACCTCCCGAGGAGCGGCGTGAGGAACGCCTCCAAAGGAATGGAGTTCGTCGTACTAGAGGGGCAGAGTTTTCGTTTCCCCGAGAGGGCGGAGCTTGGAGACCTCTCAGCAGAGTTTGTGAGTGCCAGGAGAGTGGGAATCGTCTATGAGGAGAAGGAGGTCATGTGCAAAGGAAACGATTGCTCTCTGTTTGTGGTGCCTACCTGCCACCCTTTTCGTGTTCCTGCCTTTGTCATGTGCCTGCTTCGTCATCCCTGGTTCCTGCTCGTGTGTCTCCATTGCCCTGTCCTGGTGCTTTGTCACCTGCCTCATTGCCTGTTTGTCTCTCCAGCCGGTGGACCTGCTCCCTCCCTGTCTACCAACAGAGCTAAGGCCCATCCGGTTCTCGTTCCTTGTCCCCGTCTGTGTACATGCCTGGAGTGTGGTGCCGTAGGTTTTATTGTCACTGTATATAATTATTTATTTATGGATTTCGTGACCCCCCCCCCTTTCTTTCCCACTTCAACCCGTCATCGTTTCCACCGTCGCAATCACCGTCTCCTGTTATTTGTTCAGGAAATAAACCTGTTGGCTGTAATAGAGTTAAGAGCCTCATGTGCTTCTTACGATTCCCACGCATGCAAAGCCGCCATTGTTCGAACACAAGCCAAGGGAGTAAAAGCAGTTCGGTCTATCCGTCCAACGTCGGTCTTAATTGGAGTGGACACAACATTATTATTATTTCGTATGCAGCTTGCGGCTGCTGGTTGCATCATTCCTGGGAGTATGGCTGTGCCACTGATGCAGTGCCCCTGTTTCCAGTAAGCTGGTACTCATTTTGCTGACCTCAGAAGTATGACAGGTTGTCATCCACCTGGTGTTATTTAACGAGGACAGGGCTCAAACTCAAGAGCCTAAGATCTTAAGCCAGCCACCTCAACCATTAATCAGGCTTTCTACATTAATTACAAGGACATTGCTTGTAATTCATGTAGAATGGGCAAATGTACGGAGTATAGCTGATTTGAACCTGAGTTCTCTCCCTCATGAGCAGTGGTTCAGATAGGAACATTATAAGGTCAACTCAAAAGACCACCTGACAAATCTTCTTGCTTTCTGCAACCATTTCTAGAGGAACTGCAGTCTCTTGAACTCCTTGATCTTGCTATCTCATGTGATCTTGCCGATGAAGACCATATTTTCATGCTGACCTCAAAAGCCAAATTCCAATTTGGTATACTGTACTCTGTCATGAAAAGTTCAGTCTTGAAAAATTCAGCCCGTCATGACCTCATGAACAACAAAAGTTTTGTTTGCAACATTATGGCAAAATATGTGTGCTCTCCTCTGTAAGCTGAAGCGTCACCATCCCACCTTGCAATTTTAGAAGCATTGGCTAATATATCCTTGTCATTTCCATGAAATATATCATTGTCATGTGGTGAGGATGTTGAGGTCACGAAGAGATTCACTTACCTTGGCAGTGATATTCATGTCTCTGAAGTCAACCATCTATGAGGCTTGTGTAAGCCAGAAGTCAACAGACGTCTGTGTCGGGCCTGGGGAGTTATGAATTCACTGGATCATGGGGTGTGGCACTGCCGATACCTGGGCGGGAGGAGGAAATTCCGAGTCTTCAGGTCCTTGGTGCTTCCAGTCTTGGACTCAGACCAGGGATCTGAGATGGCGACTTAATTCCTTTGGTACCAGGTGTCTTCGGAGAATCCTTCGCTCTCGCTGGTCAGACTTTGTGTCCAATGAGCAGATGTTGAGAGACTAAAATGAGATTTGGTACCTGCATATTCCATGAGCGTCAGCTGCGGCTGTATGGACATGTGGCTCGTTTTCCTGACGCTGATCCTGCTCACCAGATTCTCTCAGCAAGGGAGCCACGTGAGTGGAGGAGGCCAATGGGCTGACCACATGTCTCATTGTTGCAGCAGGCTGATCGGCATCTCAAGGAGATGGGGATGGGCCAGGCATCTGCCTGGGGGATTGCCAGACAGAGTCCCCTGGGGTACCGGCTGAAAGTGGACACAGCGACGCCTTGCTCTGACGCATGCTCCCATACCTGACCTGACCTTATTTCCATCAATGAAGTTGAGGCAAAGGGCTTATTTCGACTGTTACATGGACATCTGGCTCACTTCTCCAGTGGCTTTCATCGAGTCTTTCACCAACTGCCTTTTCGGCCCTCCAAGGCAAGATCAAATAAATGCATTCCTTCAGTAAACGTCCTTTAATAACCTTCAAAAATGAATGTCTTTTGCTCAACTCCACTCATTTCATTTCCTCCTGCTTACAAAACTGCTGTACCAAATCTGACAAATCTGTTTTCCCTTCAGACCTTCAAAATAGCACAGCATCGCCATCTCCTATGTCAGCTCCATTCTGACGTGTGATCTTTTTGAATTCACGAACTGTGTTTATCTGTTACCTATGCGTCTGTCGGTCCCCACACCAGGTCAACCTTTCCCCCACTGAACGAGCTTTTCAAAAATCACGTGCCCTGTTATTTTCTATAAATCTTAAGTTTTGTCACTTCTGGTTCTGGGTTTGCAGTAACGGCAGGTCTCTCTCAGGGGTTCTCTGCCGACGTTCTTAAAGTTAAGTTTCCAGTCATTATCTGTCCCATTTTAACTGTTTATTTTCTCACCTCCATGTTTCTGTGTGTTCCTAGTTCGGTTTTGTTAAAAACATTGTGCTATTTCGTGGGTTTTCGTCGACCTTGTCTTACCGGGTTCCTTGAGGCCTACCCATCCTTCCCCTTGAGGTCTACGATCGTTTTTATTTGTATTCTCTCCTGATTACTTTCAATTCCTATTTTCTCAACGCCCTCCATCCCACCCAACCAAACACTGTTTCTTGTCTTAAACTCAAAATAAAAAAAAACAACCAAACAAAAAAAAAACCAAACTTTCTCCCTGCACACCCACGAGTCCCGATCCTTCTTCTTCTTCTTCTTCTTCTTCTTCTTCTTCTTCTTCTTCTTCTTCTTCTTCTTCTTCTTCTTCTTCTTCTTCTTCTTCTTCTTCCTCTTCTTCTTCTTCTTCTTCTTCTTCTTCTTCTTCTTCTTCTTCTTCTTCTTCTTCTTCTTCTTCTTCTTCTTCTTCTTCTTCTTCTTCTTCTTCTTCTTCTTCTTCTTCTTCTTCTTCTTCTTCTTCTTCTTCTTCTTCTTCTTCTTCTTCTTCTTCTTCTTCTTCTTCTTCTTCTTCTTCTTCTTCTTCTTCTTCTTCTTCTTCTTCTTCTTCTTCTTCTTCTTCTTCTTCTTCTTCTTCTTCTTCTTCTTCTTCTTCTTCTTCTTCTTCTTCTTCTTCTTCTTCTTCTTCTTCTTCTTCTTCTTCTTCTTCTTCTTCTTCTTCTTCTTCTTCTTCTTCTTCTTCTTCTTCTTCTTCTTCTTCTTCTTCTTCTTCTTCTTCTTCTTCTTCTTCTTCTTCTTCTTCTTCTTCTTCTTCTTCTTCTTCTTCTTCTTCTTCTTCTTCTTCTTCTTCTTCTTCTTCTTCTTCTTCTTCTTCTTCTTCTTCTTCTTCTTCTTCTTCTTCTTCTTCTTCTTCTTCTTCTTCTTCTTTCCCCCCCCCCCACTCTCGCCATTTCCTTCACAATTTCTTCCCACAACCTTCCATTCCCGAATCTTACCTTTTCTTCAAAAATCCATCAAAAAATAATTATCTTCCTTGTATCCTTTCTATCTATACACCTCCTATAATCACGTGGCTTTTCTATTCTTGCTGATACTTTTCATCGACCCATCAGCTTCACTCTGCGTTTACCATTCCAAATTCACCATACACCTCCACAATTTTACTTCAACCTTCCCTTTTCCGAATGTTTTGCAATGCTCATTTGAAATGAATAAACTCACTTTTGACGATACACCTCCCATAACCACGTGCTTCCCCCACAACCATGTGATCTGTTTCCACCCTCTGCGTTTACCAATCCAAATTCACCATTCACCTCACGATATTTTCTACAACCTCTCCATTACCTAATCTGATGAAAACCCTCTTAAAAAAATAAAAAAATAATAATAAAAATAAAAACGATTTCTTATAATGTTTCATCCTCCTCTTTCACACGTGTGGTTCTCATTACTGTATCATAATTCACTACTCTTCACCTATTTAAACAGACTGCTCCAAATTCGATCTTTTCCTCATACCTTGCCTAAAAAATCCAACTGTTACAGCGTTTCTTCCCTTCATTGTCTTAATTTGCTTTTATTGCATCGATCAAGAAACGTGTTTAATCGCATCTCTGACCTACAAATTGAAAAAAACCCCCCAGTTTGCTGTGAATATTGGCTTTCCATCAACCATTCTTTTTTTCCAACTTCAGTGCCAACTCACCCCACTCACCCCTCCCACTCAAAGCAACAATCGCACTCTTTTCCCTGCAAGCTTCCCTCTCACCTTTTGCAAAAACTCTCCCCTCAGATTTCTCCCACCATTCACCCCCCTCACTGACTCTTCTCAAAGTTGCCCCCCCTCACATTCACAAAGCTGCCTCCTTCCCCTGCCCTTTCACCTACATCTCATCACTCCAGTCCTCAAATCCTCAACTGCCTTTTGCCCCTCTCTTGCCACCCCCTCTCCCCCAGCACCACAGAACCTTTTTTCCTCCTCATCCGGCCCCCTCCCCGAGCTATTCTGCAATCTACCACAATCTTTCAACAACTCACCTTTCCTCCCCCCCCTCCTCCCTTGTCATACCCTCCCCCTCCCTTCCCATCCCCTGCACCCAAAGCCTCCTCCCTCCCTCTTCATTATCAATCTGGACCTCAAATATTCGGAGCCTTCACTCAAACCTTACAGATCTTTCCATACAGGTTGCACTTGACAAACCAGACATAATCTGCCGAACAGAAACATTCCTCCCTCAAGACATCTCTGACTCCCAAGTATCACTCCCTGGTTACTCCCTCCTCCGGTATGACAGACCTGAGCCTCGTCCTGGTGGAGGAGTTGCTCTCTTCATCAAAGACTCTATTCCTCACTCTCCATGCACTGCCCTCACTCCCCCATACCCCCAGGAATACCTCTGGCTATGGCTTCCCCTCCACTCCCAGCTCATGTTTATATGTGTACTGTACTGTCCACCGAAGTGGGATGACTCTATTTACACCTCACTATCCGAAAACACGGACCAACTTCTATTTTCTCATCCGAACTCTCTCTTCCTCATATGTGGTGATTTCAATTGTCATCATGCCAGTTGGCGAGGTGTGGGTACCTCTCTCACCTGTCATGGCACCTCAGCAAAAGCTTTCTGCGACTCATTGGGACTGACTCAATCGGTCAATTTCCCTACCCGGATCTCAACTAATGGTACTCCACCTCTTCTGGATCTCATTTTGACAAATTTCCCGAAAAATATCTGCTGTTCTCCCTCTGCTCCAATCGGTTCTACTGATATGTGCTTGTCAAAGTGGACATTTCTCTGGCTGTTATCAGAGAATCACCTCAGCACCGTCGAGTTTGGCATTTCACTCAAGCCGACTGGCAGGTTCTCCAAGCAGCCATCAAACTTATAGACTGGTCTCCTATCGCTACTTTATCCAACATCAACTCATTCTGGGAATTCTTTCAAAGAAATTTGCTCTCCCTCATGCACACATTTATCCCCGCTCGTCTTCAGTTGTCCTACCCTTCCTCCCGCCCTTGGTTCACTGAAGCTTGTGGCGAGGCAGTTGTCCTGAAACAACTTGCCTTTGCCTCATGGAAAGCAAACCCAACTGAGGGTAATCTCAGTTCCTTCCATAAAGCTCGGAACAAGTGTGTATCTACTCTCAGGAGAGACAAGAAACAACATTTTTCTAATCTCAAGTCCGACTCAAACCTGTGTCCCTCCTCCAAATCCTGGTGGCGTATAATCAAATCTGTTTCTGGTGCATGTTCCCCCTACATCCCCTCCCTCACCACAAATAGCCACACAGCTGACACTGCACATGAAAGAGCCGAATGCCGAAACTCTATGTTTCCTTCTAAATATTGTGTCCCAAACACATCGCTTTCTGTACCCACCTTACTCAGTCGCACCCAGCAGTTCCTGGACTCTATGTCCTTTTCTCCTGACAAGGTAGAGAGCTTGCTGTCAAACCTCGACTCCATCAGCCCACGTTCCCTAAAAACCTACTTCTTTGCTTTTGCTCACCCTCTCTCTGTTTTATTCATCCTCTCATTTGCTCCTCAAGGTCATCTGCCATCTGCTTGGAAATCAGCAAACATGACTGCCCTGCATAAAAAGGTGCAAAAACAGACCCTTGCAATTACAGACCAATAAGCCTTCTCCAAATCATTAGCATGGTGATGGAATCCATCATCATTTCCAACATTAAATGCTTCCTCTTCTCCAATGGCTTGATTTCTGATCATCAATTTGGTTTCAGACCAGGTCACTCTACCCTGGATATGCTGCTTCTGCTCTCTCAACAATGGATGGAGGTCCTCAATGCCAGACATGAAATCAGAGCCATATCCCTAGACATATTGTGTGCTATTGACACGGTCTGGCACCCTGCCCTGCTCACCAAACTCTCTTCCTATGGTATCCAAGGCCATCTCCACTCATGGCTCGCAGACTTCCTCTCCTGTCGTATTCAACGTGTGGCCTGGAATGGAGATCTTTCATCCCCTCTTCCTGTTCAGGCTGGAGTTCCTCAAGGCAGCATTCTGGGCCCTGTTCTTTTTCTGGTTTTCATCAATGATGTCTCTGACTCTCTGGAAAACCCTCCTTATCTCTTTGCTGATGACTCCACCCTCTGTCATTCCATCTGTTATCCCTCATACCAGGAAACAGCAGCCTCTTCACTCGTTCAGATCTGGATAAAATCACAAACTGGTCCAACACATAAAGCATGTCTTTCCATCCTGACAAATCTCACACTCTCATGATGTCTCTCCGAAAGGACCGTTTAGAACCCCACTGCCGCCATCTACTTTCTCAACAATCCACTGGAAGAAGTCCTTTCTTTCACGCTTCTGGGTCTCACTATCTGCCTTGATATATCCTGGGAAAGCCACATTTCCAACCTGGCCTCCAATGCCAGTCACCAACTGGGAATCCTCCATCGTGCAAAGTCCTTCCTTGGCCCACCTGAGCTTAGGACCACATACAAAGCTTTTGTCTGCAGCCTGATGGAGTACTGCTCTCCCCTCTTGGCTGGTGCTCATGCATACCACCTTTCTCGGCTTCACGCTGTGGAAACCAAGTCATTTTGGATTGTTGTCTCCCGCGATGAGGCTGAGTCTTTGGGTGTTTCACTCTCTCACCGCAGGCAGGTCGGTGGTCTTTCTGTCTTCTACCGTCTCCTCTCTGGTCTCGTCCCCCTGCTCTGTCTGCGATTTGTCCCCAACATATTTCTGCAGGGTGCTCAAGGTCCACCAACAACCTCCTTCTGATAAAACTACCAAAATCAAGAATCATTGCTCACCTTCACTCTTTCATTGCTCTTTTTCCCCACCTTTGGAATAAACTCCCTCACTCTATTCAATCCCATTCTTCCCTCCAGGTCTTCAAAACAGCTGTTCACCACCACCTCTTTTTGTCCCCCATCCAAATCCTCGATCTTTTCTACCCTCGTTAATCCACCCCAAACCCACCTCTTTCAAATTCCCAGCTTTCCTTCCTGAAAGTTCCTGTAATGTCTATCTTGTATACCCCATGTTCCCGCCCCATCCCTCTCCCTTCCACAGATCTCCTCATGAGTCTGTTCCCCACTGTTTTGTCCTTCCCACTCCTGCCCCTCTTGTCTCATGACCCCCTCGCTGTGCGTTGTGTGTTAACTCTCATACGAGCCTCGACAAGGAGTACAAAAAAAAATAATCTCCTAATGTCTCTGCTACCCACTCTTTTGTGCTTCCATCTCCCACCCCTCTTGTCTCCTGCTCCCTTTGTTGTATGTTTTTGAGTGTTGGCTCTAATACGAACCTTGAAATTGTATGCAAAAAACCAAAAAAACCCCATAAACCTTTCATGCCCTGTTGTTAAACTCTTTCCCTTACTGTGGCACAATTCAAAAAGGCAGCATTATACGTATGGCTCTGCAATATGCCCAGCTTATTGAGCTTGATCCACAAAGGCGATTTATCGGGTTCACATGCTGAGTCTTCCAGTTAGTTGTTGTACCTCTGCCCCATGAATCATAAAAATTACAGGGTTTTCCAATATAACTGCAGTTGCAGGGTAAATGAAGGATCTATGCGCGCAGAGTAAAGATTTCCCTCATTAAGGAGCATCTGGTTCTTTCATGGAAACTGCACATGCCTTGGAAGAAGTGATTGTTCTGTGTAATGATTATTTTCTGTTGCTTCAACAGAACATGCGAGGAAAACTTTCAAGTCTCCCCCCCTTGTAAAACAAGGATAGGCCTTTCCCTGTTCATTCTCATTCCCATTAATAACATTGCTTCTTTCCTCCAGGTCGGTGGCAGAGAAATTGCCTTAATTTCAATGGAGGGGCATTCCTTAGCCTCATTAATTTTCTGAAGTCCCTGACATTATTCGTGCTTTGTGCCATGTATCTCAGACTTTGAAACAGTTATGACTTTAAGGATATGTCAAGAAGCTTACGAGCGGATATCGAACGATCATAATTATCTCGCTCCTTTTCACAAGCCAGTGTGTAATTAAACCCCATACGTGAAGGGCTTGTAAAGCCGGAATGACAATTAATTGTTAGTTAACTTCCAGCTAATTAATTCTCTGGCAAGCGACTACTTTTGTTATGAAGGAGAATTTTAAAAAAAAGATCGAATTCCATATGCAGATTATTGTTGCTATGGCAGTTGAAACGATTGTTTTTCACTTATTAATGAATCAATATCTTCAAATTCAACTCTTGTTCCGTGTAGTGCATGTTTTAACAGCATGAAATGATGATGCAGAGGTATAGCTGTCTCGGGCTGGGTTTGATTCTTGACCAGACTATAAACAATCGGACTGATGCTTTGCAGGAAGGGCATTTCATCACAAAGTGCGCGTCTCTCGGATGGATGTTAAGTTGGGTGTCCAGACTGTTAACATTACTTGATGACCTTAAACGCCCTATGGTATCTTTCACAAAGAATAGGCAAGTTATCTCTGATACTCTGGGTGACAAGTTCCTGCTCAAATCGTTTCCAGTCGAACATCATGCCTGGCTCATCGGTTCATCAAAGTCTTGGCCAAAATTTTCTTGGCCGACCCCACAAGAAGGTGGGAATTGCAGCCCTGAATGAAGTATTCAATTGTACATATTTTATTTTATTTCTGCCAATTTGAAGATTCACAAATATATTGGTTGCTCTGTTCTGTTATTCTGTCTGTGTGTCTGTCTGTCTGTCCATTGCCTACAGGTCACATTTTTACTTTGACCTTCAGGAAACTTAATCACCTGGCAGAGGTAGTCACAAACAAGAACCCTATTGGTTTTGAGGTCAATAGGCCAAAAGATCAAAGGTAAAATGAACAAATTTTTATCTGATTTACTTGCTTTTCTATATACTGTATTTACTGCATATAAAACTGAAAAACATGGGTGGACTGTGAACCCTCGTCAAGAGGAAGCCAGGTCGACCCAAGTGAGTATGTCTATTAATCCAGTACGGGACTGTTTGAACGTGAGTTGGATCGAGAGTATGTCTGAAATGAAAGCGAGAGAAGAACCTTCAGAGTTTAGGCTTTATTCCATTTGATTGGAGCCGCTTCTACGGGCACACCAGGAAATACAAACGCAGAATGGAGTACAAGCAGTAAGGTACACACGCGCAACTAATCACCGCAAAATAAATCAGTATTATATATCAATCAGTGTTCTCACCATTCAATGAGCACCAAGTGAGCCGGCGACATACAACGGCAATGCCCCAGGGACAAAACCCCGCGGCCGAGCCGAACCTCAGCTTTATCTCTTCTGTGCTCGAGCCGGGCATCACGTGGTCACACGTCACGACCTTCCATTCACCACAATGTCTATTAATTATGTACAGTCATGCACCACTTAACGACGGGGTTACGTTCTGAGAAACGCGTCATTAAGCGACGTCGTCGTTGTGTGAACACAATTTTTTTTTTTAATTTTCGTTTTCAAACATCGTACTTGCACAAACATAGACACCTAAGCTATATGGTGTAGCCTATTGCTCCTCGGATACAAACCTGTACAGCATGTTACTGTACTGAATACTGTCGGCAATTGTAACACACATCCAAGAGACAGAAGACACGTTAGTTTTACCTTTGTGCAGTTCATGACGGCCATCAGTGTTGTTAGCAGCAGCTTACAACCTCCTCTCGCATCGATTATCGAAAGGTGAATAAATAGCGTTTGGATTTTATAAATCCGTAATCATTGCATCGATGTTATAATTTACAAATGAATAAACGAGCTCCTGTCAATTGTGATATATTTTCAGAACAGTGCAATTGTTTTAACAACATAAAAAGCTTCACTAAAAATAAATTTGTGTTTTAATTGACGAACAACAACGATTTATTCGCGGAATTCTTCAATTCAAAGGTAATTTACTTGCTAGAAGGTAAACGTGGAAACATTGGTTCAGTGTGAAAGCCGATTTCCTTGAATCCCGATTTAGCACGACCCTGTTTTTTTAGCCATGACATTTTATGGACCTCAACGATTGCATTATAACAGGGCCACACTGTCGTTGTTTATTATCATTATGAGGTATTATGTTCTGTAGAATGTACATAAATGTATGTGCTATTTTTATACGAGGCTACATCACTCGGCGATAGGAATTTTTCAGCTACATGTTTTTTCATTTGTTATTTTTTTTTTTTTTTCAGAGCTGGCAGACCCGTCGTATATGCGATCCGTCGTTGCCCGGAACGTCGTTAAGCTGCGCATGACTGTATTGTTAGACCGTAACTATGTCTGTTAATTACCTCGATTAATTATGGACTATCGGAAGGCACCTTTTGGACATTTAGACCTTTATACCCATTAGACCTTGATAGACCATTTTAGACCTTAAAGATGCTTTGAACCTTTGATGACCCTTTATAACCCCCTGGCGGCCTAGACCCTTTAGAGTTTAGACACTAACTACTATTGGATAATACCCTTTAGATCTTTAGTCCCCATTTAGAACTCTGAGACATTTAGACCTCTTAAAATGCTTGACTCCATTGGACCCTTTCCAACCTTAAGAACTTATCGACCCGATAGACCCCTTTTACCTTTAAGACCCTTTTAACACTTTAGACACCTTTACACCTTGACACCACTTCACCCTTTCGACCTTTCCACCCTTTACTCCCCTTCGACCCTTTAGACCTGTGGACCCGTAAAGGCCCGGTCACACCTTGACGTTTTAGCCAACGTATGCCGATTTTTGAATTTTTTTTCTAAAACGCTGGCACACGTTGAATACGTTATGGGTAAGTTTTGATAACATTGAGAGCACGCTGAAAAACACTGCCATACGTCGTTGTACGTTGGCTTTAAACGTTGTACTTTTTGGTTGTCCTCAAATTTTTTCATGCTTGAAATTTCACGACGTATGCCGGCGTATGACTCACACGTTCCGCTACGCTGGCCACAGTTTGTATGCACGGTCTGCGATCGTTGACAGACGTCAACACATGCTACTTGTAAGTTAATCATAAGTTGAGACACGCCGAGGTAATGTTTAGCGTACCCGAAACTTATTTCTAACCTATGATTAACGTGTTGTTGGCACGTTACGCGATCGTTGCCACACATCGACAGACGTTACTTTTAAGTTACTCATAGGCTGAAAGACGTCGGTATAATGGATCGTCCTTGCGTCAGCGTCCACGGCCACGGCCAGGACACTTATTTGCAGCATTCTTCAAACTTTTCTTCAGCATGACGAGGATGTTCACACTTCGATGTCTAGCTTGGCTATGATTCCAATTGTCCATCGGCAGCGTCTATTTAAAATAGTCGAGTTTGAGCGTTTTAACACGTTCAGAAGAAACGCTTCAAATTTCCAAACCCCAGCGTCAAAAAACAAAGGCGAGTGACAGCAATTTAAATCGTTCATTGTAAACAATGAAAATAGTTGAGTGGTACCGTTTAAAAGTCGTTGAGTGTAAAAATAATCCAATTGTTGAGCGCAAGCGTCTACTTTCAATAGTGGAGATGCAGCCATTTAAATCGTTGAGTTTATCATTTAAATCGTTAAATCGTTAAACGCAAGGATGATCCATCATAACCCACACCCTCCCCCTCACACTCACCTACTACTGCCAACATGAACAAATTACTACTAATACTAATACTAATACTGGTACTGATACTGTTACTGCTGACATGGACATCGACTCAAAAAGGACTCGAAAACACTGTTGGGTTCCCCTTTTATGAGCAGCATTTTTATATACCAATTCCCAAAACCGCTGGGAACACGTCTTTATATAGCAGTTGTAAGCTAGAAACACGTTCATTTATTTTTTTTGTCGACCGGAAGACGTCATTGGAATACGTCTACATACGTCGATGTGTGTTGGGACTACGTAAATAATTGGTTCAAAGCAGTCAAACATAAGTTAGAAATAAGTTTCGCGTAAAAAAGACATTACCGCGACGTGTTTCAACTTATGAGTAGCTTATAAGTAGCCTTTGTGGATGTGTGTAAGCGTCCACATATCGTGTGTAAAACTTATCCCCATCGCATGCGGAACGTGTGTCATACGCCGAGTACGTCGTAAAATTTTGAACATGTTTAAAATTTCTTGACGTACTCTACTTACTACGACGTATGATAGCGTACTTTAGCGTTGTACTCACGTATACCAAACTTACTCATACCGTATTTGACGTGCCCCAACGTTTTAGACACATTTTTCTTAGGTCGGCATACGCTGGCAAGATCGCCAAGGTGTGACCGCGATGTTGTCACTTCCATTTCTACGGCAGTTATGATTCGAATCGTTGTGCGTCAGCCTTTTAATAGGCTACGTCACGACATCGTCGGCGATGCGTGCAACGTGCTATGCCTAAGTTAGACTATCGTTGGGCATCGGTTGTGTAGGCCGACAACAGGTTCAGCATTCGTTGGTATAAGTTATCTATAACACAACGAAACGTTCTGTGTCCGTTACCAATGCGTTATACATAAGACCAAGTCGCTATGAATACGTCCGAATCTTTAAAAAAAAACATCAAAAGTTCAACGTAAGCCAGCGTTTTAGATACATTTTAATACGTTGCCATCGCTGGCTAAAACGTCAAGGTGTGACCGGGCCTTAAGAACTCTTTAGACGCACACCACACAAACATCTAGATACCCACCACACAGGCATCACCACATGTTACATGACCATTTGACATCGCGCATATTGAGTGGACATCGAAAATTTTAAAAGTATAATTTGTACACATTTACTTCAGAAGTGCAGATAGATGCAATTACAAATTTTCCGCCAGAAGAGTTGGCTCGCTACCAAGGCCGCCGAGAGCCAGAATGGGCCCCGGTGCAATACCATGTGTTTGGCCCCCTTCATCCGGACTTCCTTCAAATTATTTTTTTAACAACCTATAGGGAGGTTTCTGTAGTTTCGTCATCAGAAACACATGCCGTGTTAAAGGGAAGTTGGGATGTTACTCACGTCCGACATGCACATTCCTTTAACACACTTCATCCGAATGGGATGTGGCCAGTGGCGTACCTAAGGTATGGCAGGTGCGGCACATGCCCTGGGCGCCACTTGAAGGGGGGCGCCACTAAGCAGGACTCGGTCTCTGTCAAGAATGGAATATTGAAGTTGAAAGACGACAGAGATGAAAGAAACGAATGGCTGATGAGAACTCGAGAGATGCTGGGTTAACAGCCAAGGAGGAAATGGAAAGAGTCATGAAGGGAACACTCGACCGTCTTCACAGAGAAATGGACGAAAGGTTTGCCCCGTTTGCACGACACCGATGCCAAGTTTGGGTTCCTTCTTGATGTGGAGGGACCGTGTTACGGCACCAACATTAACGACCTAAAGAAGAAGTATGAAAATTTGGGCGAATTGTACAGTTCTGATCTTGATGGACAGCAGCTACGTGAAGAAATTTTGGATTGCAGAATGTTGCTATCAAGCCGGGCCAATATGAAAATATGAAGACCTGAAGAGCTTCTCAAATTTATTGTTCAGTATGGAGACGAGAGCGTCTTCCCCGATCTTTGCATTGCCATTCAGATAATGCTAACCATCGCAGTTTCCATTTCCAGCTGTGAGAGATCATTCAGCAGGTTAAAACTAATACTTTCGTATTTGAGAGCCTCCAGGGGCCAAGGCAGACTCTGTGATCTTGCTCTACTGAGTGTAGAAAGAGAAGAAACTGAAAAAAACTGACTTGGAGCATATCATAGACTTGGAGCATATCAATTTGCATCAGTGAAAGCAAGGAAGGTGCAATTGTAATTTTCATTTAGTGCCATAATTTTTTAATTAAAAGATTAACGAGCTTGGGTTGTATTTTTGAGCTGATATGATGGTGAAGTTATCGAAAAGATGGGTGTCAGATGTTTGGACAGGGGCGCAATTTCAGTGCTTGCCATAGGCGCTAATTTCCGTAGATACGCCCCTGGGTGTTGCCAACACTCCTGTGTTCATTTATGTCATCACCGCAATTGTAATTATGTAAGTTGTTCCCACAGTAGTTTATTAGCCCCCATTAGATTTAGTCCACAACAGGGGCTTATGGATTTGGTCTCGATTTTTGTGCTCGTGCATGTGTGCGTCTACAAATATATCTCGGACATGTATGGACTGATTTTATTTGTACTTGGCACAAAGACAACACATGATGGTGTACATATGCACATCATTTTGTTTCATGATGCGATCAAAGATGGCCAACTGGCGGCTGTTTTAGTTGTAAAAAAAACCCCAGTGTTGAACAAGTCCTCAACCTTTTCTCGGACATGCATTTACCACCGATCTTGTACAAACTGGGCACACAGATAATGAAAGATGGCTGACGTATGCACATCATTTTTTTTTCAAGATCAGATCCAAGATGGCCGACTGTTAGACTGGCGGCTATTTTAGTTGTAAAAAAAAACCCCCCGGTATCAAACATGTTCTCAACCATCTCTCGGTCGTTCATTTACCGATCTTGTTCAAACTTGGCAACGAGATAAGGAAGGATGGCTTACATATGCACGTCATTGTTTTTTCAAGATCAGATCCAAAATTTTCGACTGGCATTCATTTTAGTTATAAAACCTCGATGTTGAGCAAGTCCTCAACTATTTCTCGGACATGCATTCACCGATGTCGTTCAAACTTGGCAGAACGACAATGAATGATGGCATACATATGCACCTCATTTTGTTTTTCGAGATCAGTTCCAAGATGGCTGACTGGTGGCCATTTTGTTACTTTTGGTGTCCCCATCCATTTTGCAGACATGCATAGTCCGATTTTGTTCAAACATGTGACAAGTACAGTACATGATGGCGTACATGTGTGCCTGACTTTATTTTGTGATCTGATCAATGATGGCCGACTGGTAGACTGGCGGCCATTTTAGTTGTACATATATATGAGCTAGCCCTTTAACTCTCTCTCTTCTTCTTTCGGCTGCTCCCGTTAGGGGTCGCCAGAGCGGATCATCCGTATGATCCGCATAGTGATTTGGCACATGTTTTACGCCGGATGCCCTTCCTGACGCAACCCTGGTCGCCTCTTATGACACAGGGATCTGGTACACCTATTTTAACCGGGGTATACACCGGCCCAGTACACTGGTACTCATTTCGCCGACCTCGGAAGGATGACAGGCTGAGTCAACCCCCTGGTGTATTAATTCAGTGGCCCAACGGGGCTTGAACTCAGGACCTTTTGGATCCCAAGCCGCTGCCCTACCACTGCGCCAACACTAGGCTCCTGAGCTAGCCCTTTAACTCTGTACAGCAAAATTACTCAAACAACGGGGGCTATGACATTTTATGTCTTTTTTATTTGTTTTGTGAGGGAGCGTGCCACTGTCCAACACAATGGGATGCCGGGGAATCACCCTGATTGGCTTGGATGGAGACACAAAATAAAGTTGCCCCTGCGTTTTATCACAAACAATCATTATCTGAAACAAAAAATTGAAGGAGTAACTACAGGCTCCTATTTGGTGTGGGCTCTGGGTTCGTTATCCCATCTTTGCATGTTTGTAGATCTTGAAGAGTTTGGATGAAAAGTAGAAGTAACAATAAAAGTATAAAATGCACGTTTGCATCTGAATTTTGAGCACAGTAATTAGCTTTGGCACCAAGATAAAGCTCGAAATAAAAAAACGCCCCCTTTTATTAGTTCAATTATTTTAAAGGAACGTGGCAAAAGGTGGTCATATTAAATACTCAGAATGAGCAAAAAATACAGCAAAGAGCGCCTATAGAATCAACAATTTGCAGGGGTTAGACTTGCCCGGTCATCACTATTGTCTCCACAAGTTGCACTTGCAATCTCCCCCTCCCTCCCCTCCTACCCCCCACTTCCCACTTTTAAGTAGCGATCGATGGCCATGCAGAATGCGCTCGCACCTTCGAATCGTTCAATAATTTTTTGCAACCATTGTGCTAAAGAGGTGCCACCAAAGTATCTGTGATGACAGTGGCTCCTGATTTTCTTTCCACACTCGACATTCAAAATATTATCTGAACAGGTCAGATTGTCAAATGAGCTGAGGGTATAACCTAGACCTCCTACTGTGTTTTTGGTCCACACAGGGGTTTTCGATGCCAGTAAGCATCAGAGAGGGCTAGAGGCATGCTGTGCCATGGATCAATGACAATCTATAGAGCAAGCATCTATTCTGCCTTGCGTTAGTGAATCATTTATATAGAGGCCCTGCCATGCCTTGTTTTGTCAGCTTTGCATCAGAGTAATTTCCACTGTCAACCAAAATGCTGTAGCATAAATAATTTTCTCGATGAAGGTTGCAAGCCAGCCTTTGGATATAAACCGCCTTTCTCATCTGCACGTCTCACTGCCATTTTCAAAAGACTGTTCTTGATTTTGCAATCTTTTGGTCTCCTCTCGCTGCTCTTTTAAAAGTTTTCAGCAGGATATCAGAGAAGCGTCTAATTGCCATTGTTTGCATCAGTTTATTCATTTTGAGGGTGTAGAGAACTCAATGCTAAATTGTGAACCAAAAGGAAAAGTTAACCTCGATTGCTGCTGGAGCCAATAAAATTGCGACAGAAAAAAATCAAATCGTTGAATATACGCTGATTCTGGTTCCCAGGGAGGTTTACCAACCAAATTTGCATGTTCACTGTTTCTTTATTTTTTGTATTTGAAATTATAATTGTCAAGCAATTTTGTACATCTGTTTCCTGTTATTTTTACAGACTAATTATAAAGCTTCTTTAACCAGAATATGTCCACATTGGATTGAAAGGAAACCGAGCTGGTTTACCACAAAAAGTTTACTTGACAATATTTATCTGACAATTTATGGGGTAATTATAGTATTTTGGGGGCCTGTCAAGGATACTTGAAGAGGGATGCACACTCACCTTTAAGCCGTGTAGCCGGGGTCTTAATCTCGGCCCAGTAATAAACTATCATCCTGGTGTTTTGCAGGTAGGGTGATTCATCAATTTGTGTTGCCTCTCAGATGAACATTAAACCGGGCGTCCTGCTTGCTAGCATTGGTGGATGTTAAAGATCCCAAAGTGTCCTTCATGAAAAGTAGGAGAGTTATCATGGACATCCTGAACACATTACAAATTCCTGCCCCAACGACCACTGGGAAGGCAAAGACAAATCACCCCGTGTAATACTTGCCGTCGGTGTACTTTGGCATCACTGAACCGGCTTCTGGGCAGAACACTAGAAAGAAGAACGATACTTCAAACATATATTACATACTTCAGAGTGAAAGCACCGCCAACATGAGAGCACTCGTCTTGGGTAAAAGTCACGTTTGACATTCGAACCACCAAGCATGGATTTCGTATTTGGGTATAGCATGGTTGTATAGCAGCTTTGTCAAAAATAATTTGAAGCTTCATTTGCATAAAAAGTTGCATCTCAAAGGAGAAACAGCACTGCGCGGTGCTGATGTGAATAAAAACTTGTGAAAATCCATCTGATCATTGCATGGAGACTGTTTAATTTGTCCATGGTAATGTCCCGTGGATATCTCCTCTTTATACATACCAATCTAACCTTGTGAAACTTCATACAATTTGTACACATAGTGATTGGGCCCATTATCACTTTTGCTCAGTGACATGTGCAATTATTTCGGTTATATTTTCCTTTGTATTTTTCCAACCTGCTATATTCTGAATGAACCATTTTTTTCCAGGGGATCTGGATCATGAAAAAGGCTCCTCATCATCGGTCTGCTGTTTGGAACCAGCATTTAAGGAAAGCCTTTTGTCCTATTCACGGTCTCCTCCTGCAGCGGCTCTCAGATATGGTAAGGATGAAGGGAGTTGTGGTGGTATGCTTGCATTGTGTCTGTGAACCCATAGGGGAAGACACACACACACACACACACACACACACACACACACACACACACACACACACACACACACACACACACACACACACACACACACACACACACACACACACACACACACACACACACACACACACACCAAAGGTACTGGACAGCCTAAAAATATGCAGTGTGGTGAAATTGCTGCCATTTCTTCTATTTCCAATGTAATGTCGAGCTCATTGACACTTTTACCAAATGTTTTCAGAAAGAATGGTTGAAATATTGTTTGAATATCCCTTCAAAACAAGTGTGTAAGCCAAAAAATGGTTCTTTTGGGTTTATCTTGTTGCTCAACATTGTTGTCCTCAAACCATTTCCGAACAAGGAGAATTTTCATGCTGGGACACGTAAGGCCATTTTGTATGATTACATCAAACCCGGTAGTGCAGCACTATCGCAAAATATCACAAGACACCTTTATAAAGCACTTCAGAGACATGATAATGCAATTGTGTAATTATTCCAAGCAGATGATGTCCTCGTACCTTATTTTATTTGGCAAAGCATGCATTGAACCTTGTGACTGGCTGCAGTGCTTCCATTGTATGATGATTACCCAAGGGTGTTAGGCCAATGACTCATGCATTGATTGCCATTGTATAACCACAAGGAGTTCGAGGGAAACTGTATTTGAATGGAAATAATTTTGACATTGCGTGGCAGGATATCTTTCTGCAATATTCGAACAAAACTTTAGGCAGAGCCATGCTGGGCGATGGTGGTGTGACTCATGCATGATTCATGCTTACAAATGTCAGATGCTTGCATCGTTTGTGTTCTTTGGGAAAGAAAAAAGAAGCCATTTTCCTGTAAAGTTGGCTATTATTCTTTTCGTTGTTATTTTATGAGTGCAGGTAAGGTGTGAAAAGATTCCTCTGTTAGGAAAAGTGGTGCAGGATCCTGAGTTATAAGTGTTGGCCCCCACTTGGATGTGGGGGCCAACATTTTAGATCCTGTTTCTTTTAGATCCTGTTGGCCCCCACTTTGTATGTCTTCCTGGGTCCAGGTTATAAGTTCGGTATCCTGAGCATCAGCACGAGAGACTCCTCCGACTGATGGTGCATTGAGCAATTCAAAATGAAAAATAATCGATACACTGAACAAAAAGACCGAGAGGGATGTATATATACTCGTATTTTAGAGGACATCTTGCTCACCTTTCTCAATAGTGGTGTCTTGCCCTATGGTGTGCCACTATTATTCCTGAGCTTCTGGCTAATAAATTATAATGATGCTTTGAGGGGTTTATAATTTTGCAGTTTAAACATATGATGACTTGATGAGAATACAGTGCAAAAAACATTCTAATCACTGCAGAAAAAGCACGTATTAATAATAACTCGTTAATCTTACAAATCCAATCAACACCCTTGCACTGCCTAATGATGTATAACAGTATTTTCTCCAGGTTCCATACATTTATTGACTTTGAATTATTTTTCAAGGTACATTGGAACTAACACAAAATATGTACTGAGCACCAATTGCCAAACCTGTGAAAGTTCCGAGCACAAGTTTTGCCTGTAAATGCATAACGGTGCACACCATAATTAATCATGAAACCTATAATCTCTTCACCTCAAAACTGGTGCAATTTATTTCCTGAAATTACTAACACTTGTACATGCACGGTACAGTGAAAGAACAAGACACGGAAGCTGCCTTAACGTTTTCTGACACAATCACCACCTTTAAGAAACACCTTTGCTCGATCCAGAAATCGCATGAATTACAGAATTTGATCCTTTTAGGATGTTTGATAAATACGACGTTTTGACGCCACTATAAGAAGTTGTATATAAAAGATGGGCTGTAATGGTAAATGTCATTCGTTTCACATCAATTAAGTGTAGGCAGAATTATGATGTTAGTTAGATCAAAAAGGTAATGATGATGTGAGCTCATGCGGCTTTGCTATTCCTCAAGGAAATGGCTAAGCTGATGATATGGGAGAGTGGGAAACTTTCCATCTAAACAGTTTCTCAGTTGTACCTTCAGTTGTAAAAACCTGGGGAAAACATGTTCAGTGATGAGATAAGTTTTCATTTGGATTTTTGTATCCATTTTTTATACATAATGAAAATCTACCAAATATGTAATGGTTGTTTAAATCATGGAAATGTGACGCAATGAAGAGAATCACGAGATATTTACTCGAACAACACCGGGCCAGAGCTGATGCAACCCACCATTGGGTATATATTGTAACCCTTTCGTGGGTTCCTTATGTTTCCATTTGAAAGTAGTGCTGACACCTACTTGATAGCTCACGTGCTGGTCCCAACATCATAATGAAGGGGAACCAATCGACTTGGGGCAAACAGACTCACAATATGATGGAAAGTAGAAAACGTTTGCGGGTTGATAAGGATGTTGGCATACGTCTAAAACTTTGGGTATTATTAGCATTAGGAGGAAGTGGCATCAACCCCCACCCCCACTCCTGCCAAGTGGGAAATGGTGCTGCGCAAGTAAAACAATCACGGATGTCAGTCCTTTTCTGATTACTCCTTTTCTACATATCACACATTTTCCCCAATGATTAGTGAGTTTTCTGATGCTATATTAGTGTTTAAGAAGATGTCCGAGATGTTTGGATTCTGAGTCAATTCTTTCAAATGGCAGTGGTCAAAACTCTCAAATACTCCTGCCAGGAAACCCCGTTAAACGCAATCTAAAGCATATTCACGTATGATGAAACCGAAGGCAAAATGATACTGATACACTACTCCCCTTCTAGGGTGTTAATCAAATGGAAGGTACAAACAAAATACAATATGGTGTAGGAGAAGAGATATAGACTGTCCCTATCTTCCCCATTCCAAAACCATGATCTTTTCTACCCCCTTTAATCCACCCTAAACCCACCTCCTTCAAATTCCCTGCTTTCCTTCCTGAAAGTCCCTGTCGTGTAAGGACCTGAAAGTCCCTGTAGTGTCCATCTTGTTTACCCCATGCACCCCACCCCACCCCATCCCTCTCCCTTCCACAGATCTAATGTCTCAGTTCCCCAATGTTTTGTACTTCCCTCTCTCATCCTCTTGTTTCCTGCTCACCTTGTTGTAGGTTTTGTGTGTTAGCTCTCATACGAGCCTCAACATTGAATACAAAAAATAAAAATAAAAAAACAACAAAAATAGTTACAGCAGAGAGAAATGGTCAACAAGTAAAAAGTATTCTCATAAATATTGTGCTGTAAAGTGTACATTACGCCCAGAGCGAGTCGTATATGGTGGTAAGGGTATTATTGTAGTAGGTGTCTACTGGTTGGTCAGTGGGAGGGTCGACTCTGGTGCTGCATCAAGAAAAGCTAGCTTCAAGTGATCTATGGAGACTATATCACGACAACCATTAATAGTGAGTATGAAGGTCTTAGAGTGTTGTAGAACTTTGTAAGGTCCGTCATAAGGTTGCTGCAAGGGTTTCTGGACAGCATCAGGCGGTACAAACATCTGGGTGCACATAGAAAATTCCTGGGGAATAGAAACCGGGTGTGATGAAGACATACTTGTCGGTGTCGCCCGGAACCCTAAATGGCTGAACAATGTTGGCTGGCATAGTTGGTGGTGTCAGGCAAGGTGTCATCTGACGCTGCAAATACTTCTCCTGGGAGACGAAGCGATGCACTGAACATTAGCTCTGCAGTGGAAAATCCATACCATTCGCTGCTGGATGGTAAGTGGTGGTTCGCACATGGTTGGTACCCAGGAGTTGGATCAGCTCGTGAAATAGAGCCAATTCTAACTGGCTACCATGGTTTATGGAACACCAATATGTGTGATCCAGGTGTGGACAAAGGCCTTGGGGATGGTAGGTGCAGTGATGTCAGCTATCGGTGTAGCCTCCAGCCAACGGGCGAAGCGGTCAACACAAGTCAGTAAATAACAGTGCCCATTTGAAGGTGCTAGGGGACCGACAAGATCCACCAGGACCATGTTGGAATGCCTATCTGGTGTTGAAAAGCTACCAAATGGTGCGACAGTATGATGTTGGATCTTGAAGCATTGACAGTGAAGACACTGCTTGGCCCAAAGGCACTCTTCGGCGTTGTTCCGTAACCAGATGTAGCACATGGTGATGAGTCGCTGGATTGCTCAAATACCTGGTTTGAGCGAGTGAGTGAAAAGTGTTGAAGGCTATACGACAGAATGCTGCAGGAATGAAAGGGTGTGACTGTCCAGTCGATGGATCACACACAAGGGCAGTTTTGTTGCTGAGAGCGGTACCTCACGAAATGTCAGCGAAGCGGTTGCAGACTCCAGACAGTGGAGCTCTGTGTCCTCCCGTTGCACTGCTGCAAATGCATTAAAATTGATGGCTGGCGTGTTGGTAGAATACAACGCCAATACTCGGTGTGAGAGAGCGTCAGCTGCTGACCTCACGATTCCTTTGATGTGCTGGATGTCATTGATGAATTGCAATATCTAACTGAGTTGGTGAAGTGTGTGAGGAGATTGATAGTCCGAATGAGTGTATAGAACAAAAGTTAAAGCTTTGTGGTCAGTCAGGACAGAATGGTCTGGTCTCTAAGAAGTGGCAGAAGTGCTTGCTGGTGAGATATAAAGCCTGACCCGATGGCACTGTACTTGCGCTCTGTTGGTTTCAGCATTTTAGAGAAGAAGGTGAGTGGATGCCAATCGGCATCGATGAACTGGTGAAGGGCCACACACACCGAGACATCAGACATGTCTG
Source organism: Eptatretus burgeri (assembly GCF_056783735.1). Lineage (NCBI taxonomy): Eukaryota > Metazoa > Chordata > Myxini > Myxiniformes > Myxinidae > Eptatretus > Eptatretus burgeri. The sequence goes on from NC_140963.1 coordinate 92,613,439, forward strand.
CTATCAGGCGTGTTGGTGCCTCTGGCTTCAGATTAATCAGGAGTGAGGTGTTGACCAGTGTGTCTTTGATCGTGTGGAAGGCTGACAAAGTTGGCTCTGACCATCGGAACACTTCAGCGTGCTATAACACTTTAGGGTGCAACTTAAGAAGCTCCAGGGCGAGCTTCTTAAGTTGTGAGTAGTTAATTCAGCGGCTGCAGTGTTGTGGCTGCATTTGAAATAAATCGATGGTAAAAGTTGATGGTCATGATGACGGTCATGGGAAATCTTGAATAATCTGCACCTTATCCTTGAGCGGACAGATGCCTGAGCGGTAAACACAGTGGCCGAGGGAATTCACCTCCGAAACAACGAATATGCATTTTATGGGATTGATGATGCCGAAGTCCTGCAAACGGGTGAAGAGGAGACGTTGGCATTCCTGATGTATTTCTTCGGTTGCGCTGGTGATTAGAATATAATGTTGTTCTTCTTTCGGCTGCTCCCGTTAGGGGTCGCCACAGCAGATCATCCGTTATGATCCGCATACTGATTTGGCACAGGTTTTATGCCGGATGCCCTTCCTAACGCAACCCTGGTTGCCTCTTACGACATAGGGATAAGGATTGGGTTTCGCCATGATTCCGGGATGCCCTACACCCTCTCATAGCACGGCCCAGCACAGAGCTCACGTCCTCAAGCGATCCTCCAACCCAAGCCTCCGAGTGGCCGGATTACAGGTGCACGCCACTACGCCCGGTTGGTGATTAGAATATAATCTTCAGTATATAGACGCAGCAGAAGTGGAATCCACGGACAACCTCATTGATAACGTGTTGAAAGGTTCGTGTGGCATTGCGCAGGCTGAATGGCATCCAAAGGAATTTGAACAGGCTGAAGGCGTGATGACTGCTGCCTTCGGGATATCATCTGGATCCATGGGAATCTGATGGTATGCACGATTGGAGAAGAATGTCATGCCATGGAGTGTAGTGGTAAAATCCTGAATGTGTGAAATGGGGTAACTGTTTCGAACAGTTGCAGTGTTTAAGGACCAGTAATCCCCATAAGGAAGCCAATTCCTAGGCATCTTTTTGGGTACCATGTGCAGTGGTGAAGCCCAACTGCTGGACGATCATCTGGTGATCCAACATTGTAACATCTCATCAATCTCCTGGCAGGCAATACATATAATCGATGTGGTGCTAGTCAGTGAGCACGTGTGAAAACGGAGTGCCCCGTGGTCTTTATCTGGTGTTTGATGGGCTGGATTGTTTCCGATTGGTGTGTTTTGGACAGGATGTCACAAAGTACTTTCTGCAAAAGGCATGTTGGTGTGGATGGAAGACACATGATATTCAGCGACACTGAATCTGTGGATGCTTTTAAACCGAAAACACTAAGCTGGGCTGGGGCGTCAAATAGACGGCGATGTCTGACATGTACGAGGAGATTGAAATGATGCAAAAAATCCACACCAAGGAGTGCTCATATAAATATGACATGCTCACGAGATATGACATTGGTGAGGTTTTTGGGGTTGGCAAATTCATATATTACAATGTACAAATCATGAAAGCCTTAATTTTCATGGAGTAAAGCATGGCTTCTAAAATAATTACATGTTTTGTCTTCATGAATCTGGAGAGGATGTCTGTAATGTAAAGCATTTCTTGCTCCATGTCATGTGATTGGTTCCGGGTTTTGGAAATACGATGAATACTCTTGCGGCTCAATCTGGATCACTTGCGTGATCTCGCGAGACCGGCGACGCTGCTTGGGCCAGCAATAAACCAGTTATCTTTTAATGTCTTTTGTTTAGGCATTCCACAGATCAAATATTTGTCTTAAAACCACCAAATTCTGCAGTTGCTGGCTCTGAAACAATGCCTTCATGAACTAATGATCCAAACTTTGAGCTGATCCGAGGAAAATGTTTTGTTGTGTTCAAATCTTCAATGGAAGGGCACACCTCTGCATCAGCATTTGGTATTTTTGACTTCTTATTAGGACCCTTGTAGCGTTGGACTGAAACATCACGAGAAGCAGTCATTTTCATTTCAGTTTTCTTCAAGAACCCGATCAGTCTCCACTACAATCATGGTGTAAATCGGGTTGACTTTGCATTAGAAATAGAGCGATTGGATACGTAGGATTGTAGCTCATTTATGATGAAATATTGGCAACGAAGTGATCAACAACTGCTTGCACAAGCCCACTCGTATAGAATCAGATAATTCCCCTTGATGAAATTATCAGCTGTTATGGTGGAAGCAGCAGAGGCTTTGAAGTACTAGCCTCATCATATGAACAAGTTATTCCAAAATCACAGAGTCCCAATGCTGGAAGGAGTAGTATTTCACATCTAAAGTACTCAAATGAAGGATGTCTTCCTCACAAGAACATGTGCAACCTAGAGATCTGTTAGCTGGTTGTTCACCACACTCAATATGATTTTACCAATTGGAATTGCTGGAAAAGTCATGTCTGGTCTTTTTGAAATTATAGAGAGGAAATATGAGATGGTTGTACTGGTGACTTCAGCAGCAAGGTTTTTACTTACTCTAATCTGATATGGATCTTGTTTCATGGTAAATTTCTTCGATTATTTATTATGATTTTTATTTTTTAGCCATTTGTGCTGGAGAATTGTTATTTTCCTCATCATCTACTGCTCTGAAATGTTCCGAATGTCTGCACTGAAACAATGTGATAGTGGAAACTCCCGATGCTGAAAACAGTACGATTTCACATCCAAAGTACGTACTCGAACAATCTTTGTACTATATTGCTTCTCAAAAAAGTCGTTCCATTGTTCTTTAAAGAAACATGAAGTTGAATGTGAGATCCATATGTGTGAATTATTAGACTCCATTTCATGGATGAGAATTTCAAAGTCAGAATGATTGTCATTTGGCTGCTGTGGCTGCTGCTTGTACAGCACACGGACACATGAACTTTTTCCTCCACTCACCAGGGTACGGAGCATCAGTGGCATGAAGATTACTTACCACACCGTTAAGATGGATTTGAACCTGTTCTGCTCATATATCACTGTGTTCAGTGATAGCATCTTTGAATATTTTCATTCCATTTCCATGATCAGCTGTTATACAGAGGCTTTCTTTGCACCATCTGGTAGGATGTCGAGGATCAGGGTCCACGTGACATATTTCACCACAAACTAAACAATGATCCAGGAAATAAATATGGAATGGTCAGCTCTTCGACTTGAATTAAGTAGTGGGAGTTCCCTGGAAGATCATGCTGATGACTTTACCTGCTGTTTCAAATGTCTCTCTCTTGATGTGCAAGGAGGATGTGTAAAGCAGAAGAAAACAATTACAATATCACCAAAGCTTCAAATAATTGTTTTCATATAATTGTTTTTAAATTGCTACATGAATTCCATCACCTTTTAGTTGACTTGAATGGACTTTTTTTTATCAGTGATCTTTGCCAGCTGATGTTAAAGGCTTATCAGAAAGCCAATGCTTGAAGAAACGCTCATAAGTTTTGATTTGTTTGTACCTGTGTAGTGTGTAGTTCCACAATGCCCCCTGGCTAAATCTGTCAAAAGATGTAATGAAGTTATGAAAAAACATTATGAAATCGATTGCAAAAAATTGAAATAATAATTGCAGTGGGAGATTATTTTGAGCAATGGTGTGATTACAATGTAAACTGGAATTTGGTATATAAAAATTTCATGGTGGCTCAATGCAATTTTTGTTTATTGTATCGTAATATAATATTGTTACGGATTTGCCATCCGGGTCACGAGGGGCTTCTCGTATCCGTTTCCCAACCATTGACTCTGAAGCCGATGAGCCGCAAATAACTCCGCAGTATGGTGTACCACTTTTGCAAAAGTAGTTGCTGGAATGAAGCACCATGTGCCTATCGATTCCACTAGTGAAGTTAGGTGATGGACCAAAGTTTGAAAATTTTCTCGCCTTTTTTGACTGCGGGCCGCCATTTTGAAATATCAGGAAAAATCCATATTTTCGGAAATAGTATTGATTTTTGAATATTTAAAAATATATATTTCTCTTTGTTTAGATGGCCGAATGCACTTCAGTAGGCACCAGTATGATAGTAAGTACCCATAAATATTATTCACAACTTGTCCCAACATTTTGAGAAGGGGTTGCCATTTTGGAATTTCACTGAAAATCCCATATTTTGACAATTATTGCACGGGACATTGTTAGGCATTTACAGAATATCAGTAGTAGCGTTTTCATAAAGACATTATTAATGACAAATGAGAGCATGATCAATTAATTATGAGAACAACCAAATATGTTTTAAGCGACATGGTTTTCATATATGACAACATAACAATCTAGCAAACAAGCAACCACACAGATAAAGATATCTTATAGAGAACATAGCGTTTGTTTTGTATAGTCTGGGTAAAGCTTCCTGTGCTCTTCCACGCACTGTAGCAATGCTTGACGTTGTTTCTCATGATTGCACATATGAATAAAGTCAGACACTAGCTTAATTCCTCTTTCAGCTAGATCATTTATGACACGCAAAGAATTAGCACTTTCGCAAAATTTCCTGTAACTAGCGAACTTGTCCAACATAGCCACAGGAGCCCTGACCATTGGTCAGTCAAGGTTTATCTGCAAGTACACAAAGAATAAAAAAAATTAATATTTCATTACATATACACAAAATATACGATTTTCACTGAATTTCCAAAATGGCAACTCCGCAGCACGATGGGTTGAGAAGCAATCACAGACGCCGTCTGGGACGATCAATTTAGGTAGGGTCCTCACGTCCAACTCCTGCATTACCTTCCTGGCAAATTAATCCCTCCAGATAGGGAACCGTGCTCTTGATGCCCCACTGCTATAAATTAAGAACGGCTGAGCAGAACCATAAGGAGGACGTGGGCTAGTCTCTGACCATAGCAGATCTGGAAGGAAAAACTCCCACCCACTATTTACATACTCTGTCTAACCAATAGAGAAAGAGACAATCAGCTTAGTAACGATTGGTCATGTTGACAAGTAAGCACATTTATACAAGCAATGCAGTGCCAGAAAATAAGGTCTTACCCTTATACACGCGAATCAGTAACCAAGATCTGAACAAGTTGAGGGGAAAATCGTTGGATACTCTCTGTTCCAAGACAAAGGGAAAGTGGGAAAAGATAGTGTAAGTTCGTGTGTGTTTGCTGGCACATCTGGGAAAAGAACTCAACGGCTCTTCCGCTCGCTTTGTGGTACCGGCTCAGTTGCTCCCAGCAGATCCCGCCATCACAGAGGCTTACTTTAGGCACAGCTTACTCCTCGCAGGCTCTGTCTGGCTCTCAGAGTTCCCTGGACGCACACTGCTCTGAGTGCTGGGATGCCCAGACTTATGAAGCCCTGGGAGAGGTGTGGTCTAGGACCTTGTGCGGCTTGTTTCGCTTGGGTGCTGCCATCTCTTTGGAGTGCTGCATTTGTCAGAATGCGCTCATTGGTTCAGCAGTGCACCCAACTGCTATGATGCAGGTGCCGCGTAGGACCGAGTGGCACCTAAGTGCTGTGATGGGCCCCATTGGTAATATGAGTGTTGTAGGTGTAATGTTGGTTTTGAAAAGCATGTTGTTTGTGTGTATGGATGTGCTGTAAAGAGGTGCAGAGAAGAAGAGTGAGATTAAGATGGATGGAGAGAGAGAAATAAGACAGGACATAAGAAGAGAGGGGATCTGGGGATGGTTACAAAGGGAATTTGAACCTGCTACACAAAGACAATGCATTTTCCTGTCCACTGATATGATGGGAGAGGTAATCAAACAAAACAAAATACTACGGATATCTCTAACCTCCAGAGTTCCTTTACGTGTTGGATGTAACTCCTTGGGGTCTTCCAAAATTACAACAATATACGAGCAGGGAACTGTGGAACATTCACACAATGTAAAATGTCACTTCAAGTCCTCAACTCTGCCCCCCTCACAAACCCAAGTCTTCAACCCCTCCCCAATCAAACACAAAGTCCTCAACCCCCTTCCAATCTCAAGGCGTCAATTTCCTTCCCACTCCAAGCCTTCAAACCTCTTCCTCACTCCCACAACATCACCTCAACCCCTACCCACCCCCACAGAAAGTCCTTACCCCCCCCAAGCCTCAACCTCTAAACTCTGTCCCTTCTTTGCTCTCCCCCTCCTCAAATCCCATGTCCTCACCCTCCCCTCCAAAACCTAAGGTGTCAATCCATCCATTCATCCATTGGAACTATACTCTGTACAAAGCATCGGTGCTGCTGAAGCAGTCTCCTGGGCTATTGGGCACAATCCTGGATGGGTCACCACTCCGACACAGGGTACTCAAATGGCTCAATCATCCCAGCAAGCTGGTACTCATTTTGCCAACCTCAGAAGGATGACAGGCTGAGTCAACCCCACCTGGTATTAATTCAACAGCCAAGCAGGATTTAAACTCAGGATCCAAGGATCCCAAAACACCAGGCATAATGTGTCAATCTCCTCCCCATTTCAAGCCTTCAAACCCCTCCCAACCCCCAAGTCCTCACCCTCCATCTCACAACCCCAAGGTATCAATCCCTGCCCCCATTTTAAGCCTTAAACCCCCTCCCCACCCCTCTCATAACCCCAACTTTGTCCACCCCTCCTCACCCACCTGCTCTTAAAAACAAACGTGCATGACCACATCAAAACAGTGGAATATTTAACACTTTTCTCTCCCCTATCATGCTATCATGCTATCACCGACTTCACAGAAACCATGATCAAAACAGTTCCAACATATCATGGCCCATCACAGTTACATGTCCAACTCGCAATCCCGTGACATATGTGGAAACCCCATGGAACTGCAACACTCAAGTGACCATGAGATCTGAAACCATTTATCTTCTTCCTTCTGCATACATAGACATAGTTAAAAGTAAATAATGGTGGATGTTTATGTTCACGATGTCACGAGATTCCCAGAAGTCCTCAGAGAAAGACCTTATAATGAGAAAGACCATATAATGACATGGGTTTTATGGTCCCTGGTCAAGTCGTTTAAGAGAAAAGAGTCAGAAATAATATGAAGGACCTGTGTAACCTCTGTGGTGAAAGCCCTGCTTGAGAGAATGTTATACAGTTATTTGGGCGATGTATAGACATATAATTATATTTTTCAGGATCCCTCATCGTGAGTAACGCTCGACCGAAACAAAGCCAATGAAACTCTGACACAACAAACCTGGATAGTGCACACATAATCAGCAGAGGCCAACAGGCCTTATGTCTTCGTTCTGCCAGAAAACCAAAATGGCAGCCATATTGTTTTGTCTGGGTGCCACGGTGGGTGGGGTCAAGCAACAAATGTGGGTAGGGTCCGGCAACTGTCCGACCAACGGGTGCACATTTCAAAAAAACGACCCCACCAAGAACCACAACAACAGCAACAACAACCATGCGGAGCTCTTTTAAATCTGCAACACGTCACAGGTAAAAAGTTCCGGAAGTTTATCACCGTTGATGTAGTGCATTTTACACCACCTTATTTAACAAGTCACATTTAATTGCTTCTTCGTGCATGTTGTTTGTGTCCTTCGTGACGTCCTTTAAAAAAGAGTAAGTTTCCTGTTTGGAATGATTTCCAATTTTGTTTGACTGCCAAGAGGCAGTCAGACTAAAAAAAATTGATCTCATATCACTCCTCTCTGCACATGAGTGATCGGGACAATTCAGAGGAAAAGTCCTGCGAAACTACAAGTTTATTTTCCGATTCGTGTTCACAATATAACATTCAATTGAAATTAAGTTGTTCCTCAATCATAAACTGATATTTGTAAACAGAAGGACAGACAGACAGAAGTGAAGCAATTGTGTAACCCTGCTCTTTGCTTTACGTGCGTGGGGTAATTATCCATCACTTGTCTACCATTTCCCCTCTTTTCTATTGTTGATGTGTGGGCCTCTCACCCCTCTCTCATAAACTCTTCCTCCTCCTTCTCCTTCGTATTCAACACAAGGCTGCGAGTAACATCATTGGCTGAGGGCATAGCTGTACCGCTGATGCAATGGCCCTATTACTAGTACACTGGTACTCACTTCGCTGACCTCGGAAGGATGACAGACCGAGTCAACCTCACCTGGTGTTAATTCAACGAAAAAAACAGGGGCTCAAACTCAGGACCCGAAGATCCCAAGCCAGACACCCAAACCACGAAGCCAATACCAGGCATCATAAACTCTTTGTCGAGCCTTGATGTGTTTTAAAATGCAATGCATGGCAAAACTCATAAATATTTGTGTTTAGGATATGTCACTTCTTTCATGTGTAGTTCCCTTCGAGTCGCACATCCATTGGGAATTTTACACACAATGCATCCCTTAAATTATGAAAGCGAAATATTTCCGTGAGATATTCCCCATATAAAAGTAAACTCAAGGTCCAATATTAAACTGCGAATAATTTTCAACATAGATTATCTGGAGTCATTTTGATACCTTTCTCTGACTGCTTTTGGGGATCTCATCATAATCAGAGCCTCCCTTAAATGTGTGTGCAAATGTTGATTTATATGAGCAAAGTGCATTTCCCTGGATGAAAGCTGTGTAAACATGGTTGCCTCATTTCGGTGGCCGTCTGAAGCCTTCTTCGGTGGAAATTGGCACCGCTAACACGTAATGGTTTTCGGATAAACTCACCTGATTTGCAGTCACGGATGGTTCCCAAAGGCAAGCTATATCTTGAAGACCTTAATAAGCTTCACATCAAAGCATGGTCTCCCTGTAATGAAAACCATGGTGATGATCTGGTTTCCTGTATTTGTGGCTACCTTTACTGTGGGGTCAAGCAAGCATTGTGATGTTTTATGCATTGTTGTGATGGGCTTCTATTGGTTTTAATGTCGTTGGGGTAAACCTGCAGTACATGTTCGCCGAACAACCTTTGTTTGTTTTGACCCCTTGAGTTTATTCATCCCCTTGTGGAGTTGCTGAAGATGATTTTTCAGTATTACAATTCAGCAGATGGCCTGGAGTGCCGTCATGGTCGGGGAGTTGATGGAGGAATTGTTTGAACTTGCGACCCTCAGATCAAAAGCCAGATGTCCAACCCGTTGCACTTCTGTGGAGCCGCAAAAATGCATATGATGAGGTCACGCATGCTGGGCCAACATGTTTGTACATGGCTTTTCCAAAAAGTGCTTCAAAGCTTCCAGAAGGGCACTCTTGGGTTCTCATGTTATATAGAACGCATTTGTAAGCAATGTCATTGGGAATTGCTACCTAGTATTCCCATCATGAATCCATAGCTCTTGGTTGCTCGGATTCCAGGTTTAAGTCCAATATCCTGTGTTGATTTGTCTATTGTGTACTAATGTCCTTGTAATTATTGTCAATGTACACCAATTTCTCCTTACATTCGTGTCCTGCAGGTGGTTTATGTGGGAGCTCCTCCATAAGCCTCAGATGAATGTTAAAAAAAAGCTTTTCTTCAAATTTTGCTCCTCCACTCATCTTATAAGTCAACATGCTCATTAGTGATCGTGCTGATTATGTACCTGACTAAACAGAATGGCTTTACTAACCTCCACTAGTTTCCCTTCCTTTTCCCCATCCGTAAAATTATTCCCGAAGCTGCCTCATGTCATTCTTCCCTCTGTCATGCTTTTTAAAATCTTCATCATATGCACAGAGGTTCTCAGCAGGATTTGTCTGATCATGGTCCTGGTCGAAAGGCTTGTGTTTCTATTCAAATGATATAACGGGGTTTTTTTATTTTATTTTATTGTCGATGTCAATTATATGAGATGGGACATACGTTGATGTAATTTTCAGTCTTAATCCATCAAACTTAAAACAATTTATTAATAGAGAGTTCATAGAACACCTTACACCATGCAGTATTCAAGTTTATCATTCAATTTTAATAAAATAATGATTTTAAAGGTCCTACAAAAATTTTTTTGTTTCTTTCCGGGGATGGGGGCATGGGAATCACGACATGGTGTTCAAATATATAATTAAATGGAAATAGAATAAAGATTGTAAAGGTCCTATTAAAAAACATGAATTCCGGAACTTTACCGCCGTTAACACAGTGTCGATGACACGTTTCATTAGTTATTCGTGCCTGATGTTTGTGTCCTTTATGAAGTCCTTAAAAACTACGTTTCTTGTTTGAAACGACTTTCAATTTTGTTTGACTGTCAAGCAGCTGTCAGACAGAGTAAAAAATTTGTCTCACTCCTCTCTACACATGTGCATTGGGACAATTTCTGAGGCAAATTCTTTTCTTATTAAACTACAGTTTTGTTTTTCCCATTCATGTTTGTAAATTCAGAGGGAAACTTGTTGGGTTCAGGTTGTAATACGCATGAGTGAACTTGCTGATGATTTTAGTTCAAACACACATCGTCATGCTCCATGGCCAGGTTCCTCATGGTCAACTGTTAAACAAATGAAAAGGAAGGAACATAAATGATTAAAGAAAATGAATGGCACAAAATGGTGAATTATACAGATAATAGGAATAAACAACGCAATAGCAAATGTCAAAATCAAATATAAACCAGCATGCCACTTCGGAGAACACGTGATGTGCACATGGCCGAGCTGAATAGGCCCAAAGCTAAACCAGCGACAATTTATATCAAACTTCTTTACATGTCAAACTTAGCACCCTTATCCCTTCACCCTCCGAATATTCATTAACACATTGCAGACGATTCATTCCACGCGATGCTTCCCTGGAATCTCAATGTCACTTAGCTTTATTAAGCTTCACAACTCATCAGCATGATGACGCGAATTCCTCTTTTACCCAGCGGAACTGACGACATGAGAAACCCAAGTGGAACTGATGGCATCAGAAACCCAAATGACAATAACCTGAATCTATAATAATAATAATAATAATAAGTGTGTGTGTGTGTGTGTGTGTGTGTGTGTGTGTGTGTGTGTGTGTGTGTGTGTGTGTGTGTGTGTGTGTGTGTGTGTGTGTGTGTGTGTGTGTGTCCTCCATAACTCCAAAACCATGAAACATCAAACCTAGCGGCTTGAAACTTTGCATGCATACTAAGGGAATTCCAAGGAAGTGCAAGAGTGAAAATTTGGTGTTTGGGTTAATTAAAACACCCCTTCTGAAGATAATTAACGGCTTTATTTAATGATATTCTTCATCACGGCGTCATCCTTGGTCAGCCCTCCATCAGCAAGCTGCTGGAGTCTTAATTCACCATTTGGCTCAGCCTATTCAAACATGCCTTGCTTTGGAAACACGATCTACTCTCACAGACTAATTAAAGTATATAATCTAAATATTATATCTGATTTGAGAATCGGATCTGATGGACTAAATCAGCGTCGAAATCTGGAGTGAAATCTGAAAATCTTATCAAATTAGCAATTTTTATAACTAAGCAATGCATGAAGCTTAATTTTTTTTCTTCTGTTTGAATGATTATATTTAGTGATGAAAAGAGGAAAGAATGTGCAGAAAGTATAACTTGATTTGGCGCAATGCTGTGCTCTCTAACCTTCGTATACAATCCAAAATGATAAAGTCCACAGGGTCCTTTTTTCTGGCAATTACGAATGTAGTTTGTTTTTCCCCAATCTTGTGTGATCTGCTTTCATGAATACATTTTTATATAAATACAATAATAGTTTCTGCAATCTAATAATAGTCAGCGGTGGCTGGAAATAAAGAAGTACGTAGACAGCACACACAGAGATCGGACGTGGTGGGATTTGTTTGTGCCTGCTTGTGAGCAGGTTGGTGTAACGCGTATGGGTTGGGGCATGCATACAGGATGGTCTTTGCCAGGTAGATAGCATGGGTTTTAATTTTTTAATGCTCCCATCCGGTTTTACATGTAACATGGAGGTTAAAAAGAAAACTATGCTGTTTGGGTGCATTTTATCACCCTGGTAATCCCATGGTATGCTGCCTACTCTCCCTTTACACTGCCTTCCTTCCTCCTCCCCTCCCATCACACTTCCTTCCCCCTCCCTTCCGCTCACATTTCCTTCCCCCTACCCTCACACTTCTTTCCCCCTCCCCTCACGTTTCCTTCCCCCTCCCTTCATGCTTCCTTCCCTTGTCCTCATGCTTCCTTCCCTTGTCCTCATGCTTCCTTCCCTTGTCCTCATTTCTCCTTCCCTTTCTCTTGTGCTGCCTTCTCCTCCCCTCACGCTGCCTTCTCCTCCCCTCATGCTGCCTTCTCCTCCCCTCACGCTGCCTTCTCCTCCCTTTGCGCTGCCATCTCCTTCCCTCGTGCTGCCTTCTCCTCCCCTCATGCTGTCTGCTCCTCCCTCTCCCCTCACGCTGCCTCCCCTCGTGCTGCCTTCCCCTTCACTCATGCTGCCTTACTACCCCCTCCTCATGCTGCCTTCCACACCCCTCACGCTGCCTCCTCCCCCACTCCTCACGCTGCTTCTTCCCCTTCTCGCACTGCTTCCTCCTCCCCCTTGCGCTGCCTCCCCCCTCTCGCTTTCTCCTCCCCCTCCTCCTGCTGCCTCCTCCGCCTCCCCCGTACGCTGCGTCCCCCCTCATGCCGCCTCCCCCTCATGCCGCCTCCCCCTCCCTCATGCTGCCTCCCCCTCCCTCATGCTGCCTTTCCCTCCCTTTGTGCTGCTTCCTCCTCCCCCTTGCGCAGCCTTCCCATTTGCTCCCCTTTTCCTTGTTCTGCTTTCCCCTCCTCTCCTGCTGCCTTCCCATCCCCTCGCACTGCCTTCTCTTCCCCTCACGCTGCCTTCTCCTCCCCTCACGCTGCCTTCTCCATCCTTTGCGCTGCCTTCTCCTCCCCTTGTGATGCCTTCTCCCCTCACACACCTTCTAATCCCCTCACGCTGCCTCCCCTTCCCTTGCACTTCCTCCCTCTCCCTTCATGCTGCCTTCTCCTCCCCTCACACTGCCTTCTCCTCCCCTCACACTGCCTTCTCCTCTGCTTGTGCTGCCTTCTCCTCTGCTTGCGCTGCCTTCTCCTCTGCTTGCGCTGCCTTCTCCTCCCCTCGTGCTGCCTTCTCCTCCCCTCGTGCTGCCTTCTCCTCCCCTCGTGCTGCCTTCTCCTCCCCTCACGCTGCCTTCTCCTCCCCTCACGCTGCCTTCTCCTCCCCTCGCGCTGCTATCTCCTTCCCTTGTGCTGCCTTCTCCTCCCCTCACGCTGTCTGCTCCTCCCTCTCCCCTCACGCTGCCTCCCCTCGTGCTGCCTTCCCCTTCACTCGTGCTGCCTTACTACCCCCTCCTCATGCTGCGTGCCACACCCCTCACGCTGCCTCCTCCCCCACTCCTCACGCTGCTTCTTCCCCTTCTTGCACTGCTTCCTCCTCCCCCTTGCGCTGCCTCCCCCTATCGCTTTCTCCTCCCCCTCCTCCTGCTGCCTCCTCCACCTCCCCTTACGCTGCGTCCCCCCTCATGCTGCCTCCCCTCCCTCATGCTGCCTTTCCCTCCCTTTGTGCTGCTTCCTCCTCCCCCTTGCGCAGCCTTCCCATTTGCTCCCATTTCCTTGTGCTGCTTACCCCTCCTCTCCTGCTGCCTTCCCATCCCCCCGCGCTGCCTGCTCCCCCCCTCACGCTGCCTTCTCCTCCCCTCACGCTGCCTTCTCCATCCTTTGCGCTGCCTTCTCCTCCCCTTGTGATGCCTTCTCCCCTCACACACCTTCTAATCCCCTCATGCTGCCTCGCCTTCCCTTGCACTTCCTCCCTCTCCCTTCATGCTGCCTTCTCCTCCCCTCACGCTGCCTTCTCCTCCCCTCACGCTGCCTTCTCCTCCCCTCACACTGCCTTCTCCTTGCTCGCGCTGCCTTCTCCTCCCCTCGTGCTGTCTTCTCCTCCGCTCACACTGCCTTCTCCTCCCCTCATGCTGCCTTCTCCTTCCCTCACACTGCCTTCTCCTCCCCTCGTGCTGCCTTCTCCTCCCCTCTCGCTGCCTTCTTCTCCCCTCACACTCCCTTCTCCTCCCCTCACACTGCCTTCTCTTCCCCTTGTGCTGCCTTCTCCCCTCACACACCTTCTAATCCCCTCACGCTGCCTCCCCTTCCCTTGCACTTCCTCCCTCTCCCTTCATGCTGCCTTCTCCTCCCCTCACGCTGCCTTCTCCTCCCCTCACGCTGCCTTCTACTCCCCTCACACTGCCTTCTCCTCTGCTTGCGCTGCCTTCTCCCCCCCTCGTGCTGCCTTCTCCTCCCCTCACGCTGCCTTCTCCTCCCCGCACGCTGCCTTCTCCTCCCCTCACATTGCCTTCTCCCCTCGCGCTGCCATCTCGTCTGGGCGCCCTGCCTTCTCCTCCCCTCGCGCTGCCTTCTCCTCCCCTCGTGCTGCCTTCTCCTCCCCTCGTGCTGCCTTCTCCTACCCTCACGCTGCGTTCTCCTCCCCTCACGCTGCCTTCTCCTCCCCTCACGCTGCCTTCTCCTCCCCTCACGCTGCCTTCTCCTCCCCTCACGCAGCCTTCTCCTCCCCTCACGCTGCCTTCTCCTCCCCTCACGCTGCCTTGTCCTGCCCTCACGCTGCCTTCTCCTCCCCTCACGCTGCCTTCTCCTCCCCTCACGCTGCCTTCTCCTCCCCTAACGCTGCCTTCTCCTCCCCTCACGCTGCCTTCTCCTCCCCTCACGCTGCCTTCTCTTCCCCTTGTGCTGCCTTCTCCCCTCACACGCCTTCTAATCCCCTCACGCTGCCTCCCCTTCCCTTGCACTTCCTCCCTCTCCCTTCCTGCTGCCTTCTCCTCCCCTCACGCTGCCTTCTCCTCCCCTCACACTGCCTTCTCCTCTGCTTGCACTCCGTTCTCCTCCCCTCATGCTGCCTTCTCCTCCCCTCACGCTGCCTTCTCCTCCGCTCGCGCTGCCTTCTCCTCCCCTCACGCTGCCTTCTCCTCCCCTCACACTGCCTTCTCCTTTGCTTGCGCTGCCTTCTCCTCCCCTCGTGTTGCCTTCTCCTCCCCTCCCCCTGCCTTCTCCTCCCCTCGCGCTGCCTTCTCCTCCCCTCACGCTGCCTTCTCCTCCCCTCACGCTGCCTTCTCCTCCCCTCACGCTGCCTTCTCCTCCCCTCACGCTGCCTTCTCCTCCACTCGCGCTGCCTTCTCCTCCCCTCGCGCTGCCTTCTCCCCTCACGCTGCCTTCTCCTCCCCTCACACTGCCTTCTCCTCCCCTCACACTGCCTTCTCTTCCCCTTGTGCTGCCTTCTCCCCTCACACACCTTCTAATCCCCTCACGCTGCCTCCCCTTCCCTTGCACTTCCTCCCTCTCCCTTCATGCTGCCTTCTCCTCCCCTCACGCTGCCTTCTTCTCCCCTCACGCTGCCTTCTTCTCCCCTCACGCTGCCTTCTCCTCCCCTCACACTGCCTTCTCCTCTGCTTACGCTGCCTTCTCCTCCCCTCACGCTGCCTTCTCCTCCCCTCACGCTGCCTTCTCTTCCCCTCACACTGCCTTCTCCTCCCCTCAGGCTGCCTTCTCCTCTGCTCGCGCTGCCTTCTCCTCCCCTCGCGCTGCCTTCTCCTCCCCTCACGCTGCCTTCTCCTCCCCTCGTGCTGCCTTCTCCTCCCCTCACGCTGCCTTCTCCTCCCCTCACGCTGCCTTCTCCTCCCCTCACTCTGCCTTCTCCTCCCCTCACGCTGCATTCTCCTCCCCTCACGCTGCCTTCTCCTCCCCTCACACTGCCTTCTCCTCTGCTTACGCTGCCTTCTCCTCCCCTCGCGCTGCCTTCTCCTCCCCTCACGCTGCCTTCTCCTCCCCTCACGCTGCCTTCTACTCCCCTCACGCTGCCTTCTCCTCCCCTCATGCTGCCTTCTCCTCCCCTCACGCTGCCTTCTCCTCCCCTCACGCTGCCTCCTCCTCCCCTCACGCTGCATTCTCCCCCCCCCACGCTGCCTTCTCCTCCCCTCCCCCTGCCTTCTCCTCCCCTCACGCTGCCTTCTCCTCCCCTCACGCTGCCTTCTCCTCTGCTCGCGCTGCCTTCTCCTCCCCTCGCGCTGCCTTCTCCTCCCCTCGCGCTGCCTTCTCCCCTCATGCTGCCCTCTCCTCCCCTCACACTGCCTTCTCCTCCCCTCACGCTGCCTTCTCCTCCCCTCACGCTGCCTTCTCCTCCCCTCACGCTGCCTTCTCCCTCCCCTCACGCTGCCTTCTCCTCCCCTCACGCTGCCTTCTCCTCCCCTCACGCTGCCTTCTCCTCCCCTCACGCTGCCTTCTCCCTCCCCTCACGCTGCCTTCTCCTCCCCTCACGCTGCCTTCTCCTCCCCTCACGCTGCCTTCTCTCCTCCCCTCACGCTGCCTTCTCCTCCCCTCACGCTGCCTTCTCCTCCCCTCACGCTGCCTTCTCCTCCCCTCACGCTGCCTTCTCCCTCCCTCACGCTGCCTTCTCCTCCCCTCACGCTGCCTTCTCCTCCCCCTCACGCTGCCTTCTCCTCCCCTCACGCTGCCTTCTCCTCCCCTCACGCTGCCTTCTCCTCCCCTCACGCTGCCTTCTCCCTCCCCCTCACGCTGCCTTCTCCTCCCCTCACGCTGCCTTCTCCTCCCCTCACGCTGCCTTCTCCTCCCCTCACGCTGCCTTCTCCTCCCCTCACGCTGCCTTCTCCTCCCCTCGTGCTGACTTCTCCTCCCCTCACGCTGGCTTCTCCTCCCCTCATGCTGCCTTCTCCTCCCCTCACTCTGCCTTCTCTTCCCCTTGTGCTGCCTTCTCCCCTCACACACCTTCTAATCCCCTCACGCTGCCTCCCCTTCCCTTGCACTTCCTCCCTCTCCCTTCATGCTGCCTTCTCCTCCCCTCACGCTGCCTTCTCCTCCCCTCACGCTGCCTTCTCCTCTGCTTGCGCTGCCTTCTCCTCCCCTCGTGCTGCCTTCTCCTCCCCTCACGCTGCCTTCTCCTCCCCTCACGCTGCCTTCTCCTCCCCTCACGCTGCCTTCTCCTCCCCTCACACTGCCTTCTCCTCCCCTCACGCTGCCTTCTCCTCTGCTCGCGCTGCCTTCTCCTCTGCTCGCGCTGCCTTCTCCTCTGCTCGTGCTGCCTTCTCCTCCCCTCGCGCTGCCTTCTCCTCCCCTCACGCTGCCTTCTCCTCCCCTCATGCTGCCTTCTCCTCCCCTCACACTGCCTTCTCCTCTGCTTACGCTGCCTTCTCCTCCCCTCGCGCTGCCTTCTCCTCCCCTCACGCTGCCTTCTCCTCCCCTCGTGCTGCCTTCTCCTCCCCTCACGCTGCCTTCTCCTCCCCTCACTTTTGCCTTCTCCTCCCCTCACGCTGCCTTCTCCTCCCCTCACACTGCCTTCTCCTTTGCTTGCGCTGCCTTCTCCTCCCCTCGTGTTGCCTTCTCCTCCCCTCACGCTGCCTTCTCCTCCCCTCACGCTGCCTTCTCCTCACTCACGCTGCCTTCTCCTCACTCACGCTGCCTTCTCCTCCCCTCACGCTGCCTTCTCTTCTGCTCGCGCTGCCTTCTCCTCCCCTCGCGCTGCCTTCTCCTCCCCTCGCGCTGCCTTCTCCTACCCTCGTGCTGCCTTCTCCTCCCCTCACTTTTGCCTTCTCCTCCCCTCACGCTGCCTTCTCCTCCCCTCACGCTGCCTTCTCCTTATGCAGGGTGGTTTACTGTTGCCTTCCCCGCAGTCAGTTGAGGCAGCAATTTATATTTTGTTTCGGGTGCCGGTGATAACTCGCTGACTTCACGAAAGACACTGTGGGATACCCTATTTAACATCCACAAACGACCAGTGCTAGCAGAGGGGTCCTCGGGCTTAAAGTCCTTCTGATGGATGGCGCACACATGGATTGTGGTGGTTGATAGCTTGGCCAAGAAGCTGTAAACCCATGCCAGACAGCTTAAAGGCGAGTGCACAAACCTCCAGGCTATCCTTCCTGCAGCTCTGTACATGTCCACCCTTAGACTAATAGAAATAAAGAACATTAAATACAACCAGTACTCACTTTGTGTTCAGTCAAGAAAAAAAACAAGGAAATAAAGCAAAAAATAAAAATATATTAATGACCACTACATCAAGGATTCTTTAAAAGACTTCAAAGAAAGTCCATGCTGCAGAAACTGAAGAGGAAAGAGGACAGGCTTGCATAAAACGAGAAGGCAACAGCAGGATAGTTAACAAGATGAACTAAAAAAATGGAAGAAGTTATTCCAAGCATCCTTTTGGATTGATCTGCTCAGCAGGTAGTCCGTGGTTTGGGCTCATGAAAGCATATTTAAATCAATTCTACAGACAACCTCTGCATGTGTGCAGGATGCTCGATTGAAATTAGGTGAGTGCTTATTAGCAGTGCATGACGTTAATGGTGACATGCTTCAACGAAAGGTGTCATTGTGTTCAAAGTAATAAAGGTGATCTGTGACGACACCGAGCAGTGGGAAAGTTGTGGAATTCTCAGACGACCATGATTGGACTAGAAATGGATTGTCTTTCGGATTTTGGGGCTGGTTTATGAGCAGGAAACTAAAAGTGGAATTCATCAGTCATTTCAATTTTTTCAGATTCAAAGTCATGTTACGGAGCTTGACACATGCAAGACTAGAAGGGCACTCGGTGGAGCGCATACCTCCGCCGCATAATGCCTGATCCACGAGAGCATTTGGGGCCCCATACATTTTTGAAATATTGTGCTATATATCGTTTTTGGCCCTTTCTCTCAATTGTGATGAATCACTTTAAAAATTAAATAATTATCGTGTCCACATCCAGATTCGGATCTTCACCAAAGCTGAATCAATTCGTCCTTGTCACACGCCCAACATGTCCACCAAGTTTCATCCGAACCCGTCACAACCTTTTAGAATTTAGATGAAATTGTGCTATATGTCGTTTTTGGTCCGATCTCTCAATGGTGAAGAATCACTTTAAAAATTCTAGTTGCCGGATCTGGATCCGGATCCGGATCTTCACCAAAATGTAATCAGTTTTCATTGTCACACACTCAACCTGTCCACAAAATTTCATCCGGATCCGTCCACAACTTTTGAGATATCCTGCACACAGACGAACAGACAAACAGACAGAGAGGGATGAAAACATAACCTCCTTCACTTTCGGTGGCGGAGGTAAAATACTTTGTATTTGTCTTCATTTCTACTACCGACTACCTACTACTACTCATACCACAACTTTTCTTGTTTCACAGCCTCAATTATTCCCACCTTATAGAGCCAACTGGGGAACATTTGTATTTGACCCAAGTATTTCACGAGCTTGACGTTCAACTGAAGAAGATTTGGACAGAAATTTGTAATTTGTTCAACTCAACTACTCTTCGTGAAAGACTGCGGGATGTTTCAACATCCACCAGTGATCAGTACTGGCTGATGGGGTCTTCTCACTTAATGTCCTTCCGATGGAGGGCACACATGTTGATGCGTCCATCGCCTTGCATGTGAAACATCAGGGGTGACTGTTTACAGCTGGGCTGACATCCAAACCAACACTAGACATCTCAAAAGCAAGTGATGATGAATACCTTTTAGCTACAGCATGTCAAAGTTCACAGTTTTCTATCAAGATCATGGACTCACAATAGTCTTTTGCTCCAGTGCTCTGGCTTGTTGAAGAGGTACCAACTACGAAGTAATTGGCATGGTGACAGTTAAAATTGCCACTTACGAACTAAAGAGTTGGAATGTGTGGTTATATATTGGTCCATTTTGATAGAAAGAAAGATGTAAATGGAGTTATCACTGTAAGGACAGTACAGCATACAGTCAAACAAGAGGTGGTTGTGGAGGAGAAAGTGCAGCCAAAGGTGTGCTCCTGAGAGTTTGGACGAGTGAGAGCACTTGACGAGTAAAGGTAAATGAGGTATGAAATTATTAATGACAATTAATGAGTAACCTGCAACTCCACCACTGGACAGGATCAGACCTTTCAAAATGGAAGAGGCAATAGTCAGGGAGAGACACAGAGAAATCAGGGATATGCTGGGGGAGGAATGATTCTGTTAACCAGATAATGTCAGGTTTAGAAGCAGTGGCCTGGATTGAGAAATGTCAGGTTGTAGCAGAGGTTTGGTATGTTGGAGGTCTCTACAGTTAGGGATGCGGGAGGAGGGAGAGGTGGCATGGTGGAAGAATGCAGAGAGGGTTTGGGGGAACGTGGAAAAGATGTGGTGAGGGTGCGATGGAATATAGAGGGGGCATTGGCAAAGATGGAGAGAGCTCGGGGGTAAAGGTACATCGAAAGGGGTGGGGGACATGGAGTGAAGGCGTGGACCGGCAGGCATTGGGATGTGGGAGAGAGTACTGATGTGAATGAGGTTAATTTCAGTGAGCTGGTTTTTTTTGGCCTTTTTTTGAGAAGAAAGTCAGAGAGGCTGGTGGAATGTGAAGGACGAGTGTGACAAAAGGATGAGGATAGAAAGACATAGTGGAGGAGTTCAATAAGGTTGCAGACATTAACAAATATGTCGCCAACAGAACACAGGTTTGATACAAAACAAACTAAGCACAAAAAGGGGGGTGGGGGGACAGTGGCCTGCAAAAGTATTCACCTCCTCCCAATAATGCCACATTCAGATAAATTACAAATTATGAAGAAACAATTTTTCCAAGTGAACTTTTTTATTCATAACTCAAGAGCTCAAAATAAACACTGTTGTCGTTGAAAGAGGTTACATGTGAGGAATATCTGCAAAAACATGTACAATAAAAAATTCATTGGTTGCAAAAGTATTCAGCCCCTTAGGTCAGTAATTGGTGGAAGCACCTTTTGTAGCAATGACTGGTATCAGTGTTTTTGGGGAGGTCTCGACTAGCTTTGCCCAGTGAGATCGTGAAATCTTTGCCCATTCTTCACATGAAAATTGCCCTAGTTCTGCCATGTTTGATGAGGATCATCAATAGACTGCAATCTTCAGGTCTCGCCATAAATGTTCAATTGTGTTCAATTGAGGACTTTGACTGGGCCACTCAAGAACATTTATTCTCGTTTTATTCAGCCACTCCAGTGTGGTTTTAGCTTTGTACTTCAGATCATTGTCCTGCTAAAATGTGAATCTCCTTCCCAGTTTCAGATTCATGGCTGACTCAAGCAGGTTTTCATCAAGGATTCTCCTGAACTTTGCAGCATTCAATGTCCCTTCCATCCTGACAACCTTGCCAGTCCCTGCTGATTAAAAGCAGCTCCGTAACATGATGTTGCTACGACCACGCTTGACAGTTGGGATGGCGTTGACTGGGTGATGTGCATTGTTGGGCTTGCGTCAAACATACCGCTTGGAATTTAGACCAAAAGGTTACATTTTTGGTCTCGTCTGACCACAAACTTTTTCTCCGCATGCCTCGTGTATCTTTAAGATGCTTCTTCGCAAACTCCATACAAGCTTTTAAATGCATCTTTTCAGTAACGGCTTCTTTCTTGCCACTTGTCCAGAGAGTCCAGCTTTGTGAAGAGAATGGGATATTGTTTATTGGTGAACACTGACCCCCATCTCAGACATAGAGCTTTGCAGATTTTTCAAAGTCGTTGTTGGATTTACAGTGACATCCCAAACAGTTTTCTGCTTGCCTGGCTGCTGAGTTTGGATGGGCAACCTGATCTGAGTCAAATATGGGTGGCATGATACGTCTTCCATTTCTTAATGATGGGTTTCATCACACTCAAAGGGATAATGAGTGACTTTGAAATCTTCTTATAACCCTCTCCTGAACAGTGCTTCTCCACCACTTTATGTCTGACTTCTTTGGAAAGCTCCTTCGTCTTCATGTTTGCCTTGTTGGTTGGCCAAGAAGGTTGCACCTCAAAACTCCTTAGTAAGCGGGGAGCTTAATTTTAAAGTAAACCCACTGATTACATGCTGGGGAAACTGAGTACACTTATTTTATATCCTTTCAAACAAATAATTTGCTCCTGAAGTGAGTTATGGTTAATTAGGCAAAGGGTTTGAATGCGTCAACTGAGAATCATCTGATTTTCTATGTTAATTTAACTTAGTCATCGAGATCTCATACTTAGTATTTAGTCTTCTGTTTGATTTTGTTCATTACAGAGCCCGATGCTGTGCAGACTGTGCTTCCCCACTGACCAGCCACAGCTAACTTGTGCATGTTGCTGTGTTTGAACCTGCGGAGTAACAGCTGAAATCTATCTATCAGGGTTCTTTCTGACATCTGTTCTTTTCAAAATTCTTTCTACTTTTTCACATTTCTCTTTATTCATTCCAATTCTTGCTTTTTCTTTTGTTTTTATCTCTTTTACTCTTCTTTTCTCTTTTGGTATCTATCTGTCTAAGGAGAAGTGAATTATTGCAGAAATTCTTCTGTAAGGCTCACTTGGCTGTGCCTGGATGGATTTGAGGGTTGTGGAGTAGCAGCTGATACCCGAATCCTATCCAGGTTCCTCCTGATGACTCTATCTTTGCTCTTTAGTTCTTTGGCCTCCTTCTGATGACTCCAATGCAGTATTTGGTCTTCTGTGTGATCACATTTTGTCTGCATTTTTTTTTAGCTTTATCACTTTGGAGTAGTTTGTGAAGACTATATATTAAGTTTGATTTGAAAGCATGATGAAATAAGCTCAGGTGGCATCAAAATGTGGAAACTTTTGAGGAGGTGAGTACTTTTGCAGGCCATTGTAAGTGGGCCTTTTTGGAGCACAAAATGGGGTAGGGGTGGGGTAAGAGGGCTTTTTTTTAAAAAAGCATAAGGCAGGAGTTATAGCAAAGTTTGGAATAGGAATCGTAAGAGATGATGGGAGGAAAGGACGATGAAAGGCTGTGAGGAGAAGGCATTAATGGCTGAGGACTACATACAGCTGAGGCAGAATACATGAGATAAAAAAATAACCAAGCTGGCATATAAAGAAGACAAAGCAATGAGTGCACAACACAAACAAAAGTGCTGCAGAAATCAGTGCGGACGGCGGCTCATGCTCACCCGCACACTTCCCACCCCAAATGCCCATGCTGGGCAGCATGCACTGGGAAGCTTCAACCACACGGCACGTCTGCTCACTGCATGCCAAAGCACATGGCTCATGAGATGGCTGTGCAATCTCCACTATGCTGACCCGTGCCCCGGGTGTGAATTTGGCTAGTCTTCCTGCAGGACATGCACACCGCACATATTGCAATCACACCCCCTGTGCAGAGTCTCCCTCGACACCCCGCACTCCCCATTTGCACCATTATGGTGTGTTTCTACGTAACTGTTCTCAGCAAATGCTGTCTCCATATCGTGATCGGGAAACTGCTGGTTATCGCTTCACAGATGTGCATATGTGTGGGGTCATGTACGCCCTGCACAAATTTCTCACACTACGTGTCCCAATCTCCTGTCTTCCCATCGCTTACTCTAACTCCCCCCTTTACTTCCCAGCCCATGCTATTACATTTTATATTGGTTATCCCTATATTTTTTCCGTTCTTCTTATTTGTTCCTTTGGTGCGACACATAATCTTTTTCCGAACTCGGCCATTCGTTCGGCCACTCTTTTTTGCTTTTCCGCCTCTTTTTTTTCTTCTCCTTTTCGGCCTCACACTCTGCCATCCTATTCTCCATTTTGATCTTTTTCTCGGCCTCTCTGCTTTTCCTCTCGGCCTTCCTCTTGGCCTCTCTTTCTTTCCTTCTGGCCTCCATTTCGGCCTATTTTCCCCCCAATTTGCCATGTCGGCATGTATCTTGTTTTACAATTCATCTTCCTTTTTTTCTTCTTCTCACACTAGCTCAATTCGCTGTTTGTTAAACTCTCTGACTACTCTCTCTCTCTCTCTCTCTCTCTCTCTCTCTCTCTCTCCCTCTGTCTCTCTCTCTGTCTCTGTCTCTGTCTCTGTCTCTGTCTCTGTCTCTCTCTTTCTCTCTCTCTCTCTCTCTCTCTCTCTCTCTCTCTCTCTCTCTCTCTCTCTCTCTCTCTCTCTCTCTCTCTCTCTCTCTCTCCTTTCTCACCCTGCAGTGTCACCTTCTCTTTCAGCTGACTCATCTCCCAGTCCTGCTTGCTCTATGTTTCCTTCTCTATCCTCATTCTTTCTTCATTCTCCCATCTCACTTTTCCTTTCAGCGACTAATCCCCCATTCTTGTTCTAATCATTTTATCATTTCTGATTCCATTTCAGTTTGCTGTTCTACCAACTCATTGCCCAATCTCTCTATCTCTTCACTATGGGCCTTGACATTCTGGTCCCATTCACTTTCCTTTCGTTGTACATGACTCCCATCTTCACTCGGTGTTCTCTTTGTATCAATAACTTCGATTCCCATTCCTCCTCCAGCAACTCTACTTCTTTCTTATGAGGAGCCTTCTCCACCGACTTTTCTCCTCTCGCTCTTTCTCTAATCTCCTATCAACCACGGTGTTTCTTTCTCCCTCCTTTCCCTCTCAAATTCTATTTTTATGTCAAGTTTTATTCCTGACCCCTCACTGCTTGTAACTCATCATCCTATTCCCTTAATTTCGTCAATCTTTTCCCTCTCTACCTTCCTCTTTGCCTCTTCCCTGGCCTCAACGGCCGCCCCCTCTCTCCGCACGTCCTGCACGTTCGCATTTTCCATGTCACTTGTCCCATGTGATCTCAATATGCTCGGTCTCAGCCCATTATGCCCAACCATCATACCCTGCCCTTGCCCGTCCTGCTCAGTCCTCCGCCAAAGTGTTCCATTGAACATTTTGATCTCCTCTGGCATATAATATGCCACCATTCTGAACTCACTTGGACAGGATGTTTATCGGACCCAACATTGGCCTTTAACCCTGAGGCCGTGAGCCACAGATAATTCCGTGGCTCTCTGGGTTGTTAAGCAACCATGGACGCCGGTTGGGATAATGAGGTCTAACAGGGTCCTCACACCTTTGATGTCGTGTTACCTATTGGTGACCTAATGACCTCAACTAGGGATTGCACCCTCAACACGCACCCAATTACTTATTATGGCTGAGCTGAACAGTGAGTGCAGTGTTGGCTAATTATGGAGCCAATCGGTGGGGCAAAAACGTCCCACCTATCTATTATGTACACGCTATGCCAGACCAATGAAAGAAAGGAGGCAGATTTGAAAGATGTTCAATAAACAACCATGAAACCAACAGCAGTCTTTATTTCACAAGCAGACAATCATCAAAGCATGCATTTACAAGCAATTAATCAAGCAGACAGGCAAAGACATGGAAGGGCAGCCTTACCCCAATCACTTATTTCCCTTATACAGACTTACACAACATACATAGTGCCATCATTCATTTGGGGATGAAGATTATAAGCGGGGGTAGGGGAGGTGTTATGGGTGAGATGAGTGGTTCGCTGGTGGAGTGTTGGTGTTGTGTTGGAAGCATGTAATGTGAGTGTAGCTGGAATGCATGGCAGGTACTTCACCGCAGCCTTGGCTCGCTTCTGGCCCCGGCACAACTCGTTCCTGTGCCTCATACCCCAGCACAGCCTGGGTCAACCCGAACCCTGCTCCGGCAGGCGATCTCTGAGTCAGCAGTCCGAGATGTTCTTGCCTCCTTAGTGCATGACAAACAACCCCGGACTGAGCCACATCCTGGCCTTTATATGTGCCACACCAGGTATGGCTATGAGGGAGAAACATTTGTGAGAATTCTTCGACCCTGCGTGGCCTCTTCCCATTGGTGTGCATCTGTCGGGGTGGGTGCAGCGATGAAGCTGTGGAAAATCTCCACGCCATGATGTTCAGACAGCGACGTACCTCCCCACAGAAGCTCCACCCTTCGCACACCAGAACGTTAAAATGATTCCTCCCCACACGCACAAACACTCGAATGGCCCATCCCCATGCACGCAAATGATCTTCTGTACTGTGCATATTTGTTTGAGCAGTCCCCTCGTCCCCCCCCTCCTCCCCATTCCCCTTGTGAAAGGCCAGGATCTACCTACACACAAACTAAATAAATCACTGTCTGGGGAATTCCTACGTGTTCATGAATGTTCTTCTCGAGGTCCATTTCCACAACCGTAACAATATGCATTGTCTAATGAGTTGTCTATATTCTTGTACATTAAGTAAGGCCGAAGTCACATTTGCCACGGCGGCCGTGGGGTCTCCAAAATCTACGCCACTAGCAATTATACGGCGGCCGCAGTATTTCCACAGTCACACAATGTAGTAGTCACGTATGTTTTTATTTTTCGCGGAGCCGCACGGCGTATTTATAAATTGTGGAGACCAAAAATGTGGGGTTGCCGTACGGTCTTTGATTTGATGTCGCACGGTGACCTTAGGGCACTCCTGCGGCGGCCATAGAATTTTCAAGGCAGACGCAAGGTGCCCGCAAGGCGACCGCAGGGGGACCGCAGGGGGCCCTAAGGTGAACGTGCGGCCAGACTGATGGTAACGAATGGGTTAATTATTTTTTTTTACCAGTTTTTTTTTCGGCTTGTCGAATTGCTACGGCGAACGTAGAAATGAAAAAAGTTATAACTCCGCGTTATAATTCCACGGCGACCTTACGGCCTGTAAAATATAGCCATACGTCATAGGGCCACCCAGAGGCCACCTCAGAAACTCTGCGGCCGCCACACGTTTCTGTCAATTCAGAGGGCGTATGGCCGCCGTATCCTCGCCGTAGAGCAAATGTGACTTAGGCCTAAGTCTTAGAAATTGTGGAGACCGAAAACGTGGGATTGCCGTACGGTCTTTGATTTGATGTCGCACGGTGACCTTAAGGGGGCCCTGCGGCGGCCATAGAATTTTCAAGGCAGATGCAAGGTAGCCTCAAGGTGCCCGCAAGGTGAACGCAGGGGGCCCTAAGGCGAACGTGCGGCCAGACGGACAGTAACGAATGGGTTAATTTATTTATTTATTTATTTATTAACTTTTTTTTTTTCGGCTTGTCTTATTGCTCCGGCGAACGTAGAAATGAAAAAAGTTATAACTCCGCGTTATAATTCCACGGCGACCTTACGACCTGTAAAATATAGCCAAATGGCGTAGGGCCACCCTGAGGCCACCGCAGAAACTCTGCGGCCGCCGCACGTTTCTGTCAATTCAGAGGGCGTACGGCCGCCGTATCCTCGCCATAGAGCAAATGTGACTTAGGCCTTAACCTCCAATGAGCCAAGACTTCATCAGTATTGGAGCTTGTGTGCAATTTTTTGTTTTCCATGATAAACTCCATAAACTGTTTCTGAGAATCCTTGGTAGAAAAAGTAAATGTTTTCAGAGAAAACACCTTTTGTAACAGAGCGTATACATGTTGTGCATTTCTCTCAAAGCACCAAACTCAAACCTTACAGTTACAAATTAGTTTCCTGAACACTAAATAGTGTACTCAGGTATACTACATTGTTCAAACATACATGTGTCTGGAGTACGGACATGTGACTAAGGAAACGATGGATGTCCCCTCTCCAAGCAGGCATATGGGCTGGTGCAAGCTTACTTTTATTAGCCTGACAAAATAGTATGCTAGGCAAGTGCCAGAACAATGAAGGTGGCTAAGGCGAAAGGAAAAGCAAGTCAGTTTCTGAAACCATCACCATTTACGCTTTAAGATGTCACGGAATAATTACAATGGACCATAACACCATGATTGTCACGTTCAAAGCACACACACTGGCCACTAAGCTGTTATTTGGGAAGGGTGGGGAGGATAGGAGTTCGAATCCATCCGAATTAATGCTGAGAAGAGGAAGCTTATGTAGGGGAGGCAAATTATGGAATCTTGACAGCGGAGGAAGAGAAGAGGTGGCGGGGCGGGTGATGCAGCACATTAAGCCAATGTCTGGTCCACTTTGCATTTGGTTGTGCATGTGAGGATCTCACGATGAATATTGTGAAGTGGCTGTCAGCACCCATGTGCGGATGACACATTCGCAGCTCGATTAACCCGTACCTCCCCACAGAAGTGCATTCGATATATATTGTTCGGGTATAGCAGGAGAGCTCAGTTGGGAGCACTGTCTCCAATGAGCCATTTCACCTTGGAGTGATTCCGAGGGGGTCCTACTAAACTAAAAACTCTCGTTGCCCTGCCAGTAAGGGGATGTTGCACGTCGGAGTACATCATGCATCACTTGGTTGCATCACACGGTCTTTTCTGCATTGAGGTTGTGCACGTATAAAGGATGCCACGATATCTATCGAAAAGAGCAGCCATTGTGCGATGAAATACGAGTTCCGTCTTAAAAGTAACGGGACTGACTTCACAGAAATTTGATTCCAAAAAATATATTGAAATCACAGCTTGTCCCCTTTAAATTAGTTTCCCTCCAGTCTCACACACTTGTCCATCCTCTTCTTCCATGCTTTGATGCACCTCCAGAAGGGTTCTTCTGGAATCCTCTGGATCTCCGTCGTCACGGCCCTTCTGATGGCCTCCATATCAGGAAATCGGGTCCACTTGATCACCCCCTTGAGCTTGGGGAATAGGAAAAAATCACAAGGGGCCAAGTCTGGCAAATACGGGGGTTGCTCCAGAGTTGGCATGTTCCTCTCCACCAGAAACTGTCGGATGCTCAGGTCACTGTGTGCAGGGGTGTTGTCATGATGGAGCACCCAGGTGTTGTTCTCACACAGATCTCTCCTCTTGTCCCGGACTGATCTCATGAGGCGCCGGAGGATCTCCTTGTACACGTATTGATTCACTGTTTGACCCTATGGTAGAAATTCGAAGTGGACGATGCCCTCGATGTCAAAAAACGCGATGAGCATCACCTTGACCTTCGACTTCAACATCCTTGCTTTCTTTGGTCTTGGTGATGCCGGACATTTCCACTGAAGACTCTGCCGTTTGGTCTCGGGATCCTATTTGAATATCCACGATTCATCGCCAGTAAAGACTCTCCCGAGCAGGTCTGGATCGTCCTCGAGGCGCTCGATAATATATTGACAGACAGTGACTCTTTGCTGTTTCTGGTCCTCTGACAACAGCCTGGGGACCATCTTTGCACACACCTTGCACATTT
This sequence comes from Eptatretus burgeri, assembly GCF_056783735.1. Taxonomy (NCBI): domain Eukaryota; kingdom Metazoa; phylum Chordata; class Myxini; order Myxiniformes; family Myxinidae; genus Eptatretus; species Eptatretus burgeri. The sequence goes on from NC_140963.1 coordinate 92,642,211, forward strand.
CGAGATTTTCAGTGATGATGCTCCAGACAGTGTCCTTGTTGATGGAAAGTTTCTCAGAAATCATCCGCACCGTGAGTCGACGATCTGCGTGCACCATCTGCTTCACACGCTCGATGTTGTCCGCCGTTCTACTCGTTGAAGGTCTTCCAGACCGTGGATCGTCCTCAACCTCCTCCCGGCCCTCTTTGAACCTCTTGTGCCATTCAAATGAACATGTACGTGACATTGTTTCTTCTCTGTAGTCTTGCTGCAGCATTGCGAAGGATTCGGAAGGTGTTTTGCCAAGCTTGGCAAGAAACTTCAGATTGGCTCTCTGCTCATGACTCATAGCGCGACGACTCAGACTAGACAACGTGTAAAGCACGACCTGTAAAAAAAAAATCACACAATGAGCGCAGTCAACCATCACCAATCATATATATTGCTGGAATGTTGCGAAAGACTGTGACGCAACCCGTTCATTCAAGTTGTGTAAGTGGAGCACACAGCAGGCTCAGTCCCATTACTTTTTCGACGGATCTCTTATTCCCTGCTTGCAGCGGTATAATTGCCACTCCCTAGCTGTTATGGTTGGGGTGATGGGATGTAGATATGGCGCAGACATAATGGGCAAAATGGCCTTTACGTGCGTGCAGTATTAGAAAGGTTTCTACAACAAGCGAATCAGAACGATCAAGTTTTCAGACTGAAAATCTGGTGGAATCGTCAAACTTCTGTTGTCGGACAAATTCTCTTGTTGGTCAGTCTTTTCTGATTTCCACAGATTTGCGAAATGGTACACTTTAAACGTTTAGCATTGTTATATTGTCAATGTTTATTATAATATTGCTTGTACCAAATCGACATATAATAAACTTGCCAGTCTGCCTGAACCTCCATCACATATCGTGAGATGTCAGAATCTTGCAAGATTGTGAATTCAACGTTGTTTCGTTGTTTAAGTTTAACGATTTATTTATGGATCTGGAATAAGATGTTTATTTGGGATCATTTATCACATTTCAGCAACTCAATCATTTGAGAGTTGCAATTAACACAGAATTTATGCGGGACACATCTCGTGAGATTGTGAATTGGATGTTGTTTGGACTCTCACTTCACACTCGGCATGATTTAATGAGATAATGAAGAAATAATGTGTAATGATGTAATAATTTCCTCTTGCTTTGAAGAATGGGAAGAAAGGGGAGGGGAGGACAGAGAGTTGGGAGAGGTGATTGAGGATTTGGGGTTGGGAGGGGGGTTTGAAGACTTGGGATTGGGGAATCAGGGGTTGAGGACTTGAGGTTGTATGAGGACCTGGGGTAGGATGGGGTGGGGGGGGGTTGAGGATTTGGGGTTGGGTGGAGTTGAGGATTTGGGGTTTAGTGGGGGGGGGTGGAGGAGAGGCTGAGGACTTGGGGGTGGGGGGAGTTGAGGACTTTGGGTCAGAAGGTCGATAAAGTCAGCCAACATTTTTCAGGAGCACATAGCTACAGAATATTTAATTCCCATGATATACATTTAACTGTTCTTTGCATGATATTGTTGACGTCACATTTTTTTTTACATTATGTGGAATTTCCGTGGGTACCTGCTAAGTGATGACAATTCCACCAACGATGAGTTCCACAATGTGAAACATCAGCAAATCTGGCTGTCAGGACAGCTTAAAGGTACACACACTCGCCTCGAAACTGTCCAGTCTGAGTTTGAATCCAGACTCAGCTATAAACTGTCATCCTGGTGCTTTACAGGCAGGGTGATTCATCAATGTGTGTCCCATCTCTCGGATGGATGGTAAACTGGGTGTCACATCTGCTGATATTAGTTGGTGGATGTTAAAGATCTCACTGTCCTCTTTCCTGAAGAGTAGGCGACTTATAACCTGCACCATGGCCAAATTCCAAATTCCTGTCCGAACTGCATTGTCGAACGTCAGGCCTGGCCAGCCGGTTTGTGAAAGACTTCGGCCAAAACACTTTGCCTGGCCAACCCCTCAAGAATGAGAGAATCATTATAGCTTTTGATGAAAGAAGAAAAAGAAAAAAACTTCAACAAATTGCTCCAAATTTCTGTAACAGCCAAAAACTGGTAATCTCTAAGCTCCACACACTCCAGCAAGGTTACTGTGCCTGCAACTTAAAGTCCTGTTGGTAAACGTTTAACGATACCGTACTGCACTTGTTTTTGCAATCTGTCACATAGAAACACTACCCTGACATTTTGGGACAGAGATGGTAAGATTTTGCAGGTTAACAATCCATGCTATTTAGCATCCCTTTGTTTTTAGCTCACCTGGAACGTAGTTCCAGGTTGCTTATGCGATGGCGAGTCGTCCATCCGCCCGTCCGTCCGTCAATATGTCTGTCAATCAGTCCAGCTGTCGGTAAATCAGTCTGTCTGTCCGTCAATCAGTCCGTCCATCCATCAATCAGTCCATCCGTTTGACAATAAGCCTGTCCATCCATCCGTCAATCAGCCTATCCGTCCGTCAATCAGTCCGTCCGTTCGTCAATCAGTCCGTCCATCTGGCAATCAGTCCATCCGTCCATCCATCAATCAGTCCATCTGTCCGTCAATCAGTCTGTCCGAATCTGTCCGATCATCTGTCCGAACCCCAGTCCATTAATCAGTCTGGCTGTCGGAATAGTCATGGTCCTCATACAACCTCAATCAGTCTGTCCATTAGTCCGTCCATTAGTCCGTCCATCAGTCTGTCCGTCCGCCCGCCCACAAATACACTACATGGCCAAAAGTATGCAGACACCCCTTCTAATGAGTGGATTTGGCTATTTCAGCCACACCCATTGCTGACAGGTGTATAAAATCAAGCACACAGCCATGCAATCTCCATAGACAAACATTGGCAGTAGAATGGGCCACACTGAAGAGTGCAGTGACTTTCAACGTCGCACCGTCATCGGATGCCACCTTTCCAACAAGTCAGTTCGTCAAATTTCTGCCCTGCTAGATTAACTGTAAGTGCTGTTATTGTGAAATGGAAACATCTCGGAGCAACAACAGCTCAGCGGAGAAGTGGTGTGCCACACAAGCTCACAGAACGGGACCGCCGAGTGCTGAAACGTGTAGCGTGGAAAAATCTTCTGTCATCGGTTGCAACACTCACGACCTTGTTCCAAACTGATTGGAAGCAACGGCAGCACAAACACTGTTCGTCGCGAGCTTCATGAAATGGGTTTTCATGGCTGAGCAGCCACACAAGCCTTAAATCACCATGCGTAATGTCAAGCGTCAGTTGAAGTGGTGTAAAGCTCACCGCCATTGGACTCTGGAGCAGTGGAAATGCATTCTCTAGAATGATGAATCACGCTTCACCATCTGGCAGTCCGACGGACGAATCTTGGTTTGGCAGATGCCAGGAGAATGCGACCTGCCCGAATGCATCGTGCCAACTGTAAAGTTTGGTAGAGGAGGAATAATGGTCTGGGGCTGTTTTTCATGGTTCTGGCAAGGCCCCTTAGTTCCAGTGAAGGGTAATCTTAGTGATACAGCATACAATGACATTCAAGATGATTCTGTGCTTCCAACTTTGTGGCAACAGTTTGGGGAAGGCCCTTTCCTGTTTCAGCTTGACAGTGCCCCCGTGCACAAAGCGAGGTCCATACAGAAAATGGTTTGTCGAGATCGGTGTGGAAGAACTTGACTGGCTTGCACAGAGCCCTGACCTCAACCACATCGAACACCTTTGGGATGAATTGGAACGCTGACTACGAGCCAGAGCTCATTACCCAACATCAGTGCCAGACCTCACGAATGCTCTTGTGGCTGAATGGAAGCAAATCCCCGCAGCAATGTTCCAACATCGAGTGGAAAGCCTTCCCAGAAGAGTGGAGCCTGTAATAGCAGCAAGGGGGTCACCAACTCCATATTAATGTCTCCTGACTCCTCGCACTCCTCTCTCTCCTGACTCCCATCCTACCCCTTCCCTTCCCTCAGGACTCCCATCCCTCTTTCCCTCCCTCCCTCATCCCACCCCTCCCACCTCACCTCACCCCTCCTCCCTCGCACCCCTCTCTCTCCCGACTCCCATCCAACCCCTTCCCTTCCCTCAGGACTCCCATCCCTCTTCCCCTCCCTCTCCTGATTAGTGGAGGTTGGTTTTGTGGCTTCTTACTCTTTGGGGACGTGCACAGTGAAAAAATGCAAGTTATCTCTGAAGCTGACTTGTCATACCCTCTGCTGCCACCATCAGGTGGCGCTACACGATACACACATACATGGAGAATTTTCGTCAACCTTCCCTCCTGAACCCCCGTGACTGCAGATGAAACCAAGTAGCCCATGCTCACCAATCACCATGACGTCGAACTTGGTGCATGTGTCAAGTTCGGTGGCAAAATTGGCCCAGTAGTTTTGGTGTGATTGGTGTTGCACACAGACACACAGACAGACAGACAGACAGACAGACAGACAGACAGACACACAGAAAATGACATTTATTTTTCAGAGGATGCTCAAAATCATAAGCATCTTCTTCTCGAGTTATCATCACTGCGAAACATGGAGCTCGTGTAACCTCAGACAATTGAGAGGATAAATCTCGAACGGGAGATAACTTTCATCCATTTCATGCGAATCTGGAATCCCGATTCCACGAGCTGGTGCAGAGGTTTACAATGAGCGGAATAGTCCAGGTTCCATTTCTAATCGGACAATAAAGACTGTTGGGTTGGCGTTTCGAGGGCTTGTTATAATATATCACCAAGTGTGCATTCCCTCGGACGGACGTTAAGCTGGATGCCCTGACTGCTAGCATCAACCAGTGGATGATAAAAAATTCCACGGTGTCTTTTGTGAAGAGTAGGCGAGTTATCATCGGCACTATATACAGGTTACAAACTCCTGCCCAAATCATCACCTTCAGTAGAACAGGAATTTGTAATCCAACAAATTTTCCCACAATTAATTCAGAAGCAAACTGACCCCCCCCCTCAACTAAATACCCCATTGCTTACCATTATCAAGAAAGACCATTCGTTGGGGTCTGTCCCTGAACACCGCACTATGGTGGCACTCTTGTATAATAAATGAAAGTGTGGATCAGCATCTTGTAAAGGTGTGTATGAAAGGTTGTAATTTTAACCATTAATGTGCTTTTATAGCCATCGAGAACTCTTACTCGCCGCAGGCTTTCAGACTGTGATTTCATTCGCCATTCTTCTCCACCTCGGTAGAATCTACCTCGGCTGTAGATATCTAAACTGGTTCACTAACTCCGTTACACATTTGGTTTCGACCTCAAATTTTGTTATACAGAGACAAAGGCTGATATAAGGGTGAGAGGCTAATGCGTTGACAATGGAGCAAATTTATGGGATTTATGGGATTTATGGGATGGGATTGCTTGAATTCACTGCAATATGAGGAGAGTATGGCGGGTGGGAGAGGGAGTAGCGATGAAAGTTTTACTCTTGTCTCTGAAGGATAAATCAAGGTAACTATGTAGTTTATGCAAATGGGATTGTTGACTTCAAACAGCATTTCTCCATCATTGATCCGGTGGATCATGTATGTGTGAACTTGCAAACTAACTTGTCTCCCATATAATGTGCAGAACCCGAAAGGAAATGATTCTATCGACTAATATGACTACTACTTTTTTTAACGCACTCAATTATTCCCATATTCTTGTGGCGTCGGCTGGGGAACATTTGGGGCCATGCCCTTCACGAACCGGCTGGCCAGCCCTGACGTTCGTCTGAAAGTGCATTTTGTTGTAATTTGTAATTTGTACAGGGTGCTCGCGATAACTCACCGACTAGCTAATGCGAACAGATGGGACACCCAGCTTACCGTCCACTTGAGGTGAGGGACGGTGCACTGTTCGATGCAATGTCCTGCTCCTGCGAAACACAGTTCCGGCGGTTTACAGATGTGCTGGGAATGGAACCCAGAGTATACAGTTCCAAGGTATGTGAGCTACCCCCGTACCATCCCATCAAACTGGTCCTGTAGAAACACTTATGAAAGAAGAGAACGCTCCCAACCTTCCCACAAATTTTCACTTCCATGGTAATAATATGCAGCAACATAACCATGGTCATTAAAAACAGGCAGCCCTGCGTGATGGTGCGACTTCTGTCACCTGTTCAGGAATACGATCAGCCACATGCCCAGGAGTCAGGTCGATGCCTTCATGTTACTTTTCCGTTTGTGTGAAGAAAGGTTTTTTTTTTTAAATGTAAATGAAAGTGCTAAATTATGACAGAAATGCACAGCTCAGGTGTATTTACAGGCTGTTTTTTTTTTTTCAAACACACAACCTTAGCTAGTAGAATCAGAGCTTATGCTGAAGTGGTATTTGATTTCTATTGTATTGTATAAATCATGTGAAATAGTTTCTTTACAATCCCCATATTGTATCAAGGAGATGGTGGGCATAACCTAGTTAAATTATTATGCTTCGTATTCAATGGCGCCCCGTTCCCATGGGTTATGGCCCAGTTATAATGATGTGTTTGGAAGCACCGAGCTCCTCCATCATCTAAAAACACTTCTCTCTGTAAAACGGATGTTCTGATTGATCGTCACTTGTTTCAAGATTGCAAAACAATTTCCTCTTCACTGCCTCCCCTATGGCTTATGGGAAGGTAGAAAGGGTATGTTTTTACCTTCAGTAAGTAACTCGTTGCGGGCGTGGATTAGACAGAATATCAGTGGGCGTCGTCTCCCGAAGCACATTTTAAAATGCTTTTTAACCCTGAGTTAAGTGTGTTTGCATTCTATTTCTCTCCAACTGCAGTACAGGCCGGTGGCATAATCACTCATATGTCATATTTCTTTCAACATTAGACCTTGTGTTCCATTCTCTTCCATTTCGCTCCTCCGAGCCGGAGCACATTGCGCATTTTGATCAACGGGTTCACCCACTCCTTGGTAAGCTCCGCATTTTAAAGCTTCTCCTCTTTTGTTCCACTTTTCTCCAATATGTGGAATCGATTTTGAATTATATTGTACAGTACGTCCAGTTTCGGTCAAACTTCCCATCTTTCCATGGCAGCTCACCACAAGTTGCTTTAACCACCAGAGCTAATTATGATGTTCAAATACTGCTCTCGTTAGCGTTCCTTTTGTCCCAATGTTTCTATTTTCTGCAAACTCTTTGACAGGACAGAAACCTGCCATACATCACTCAGCAGTTCTTCGAGCCTCCATCTACTAAATGAAATTTGTCATCGCTGTCTGTGTGTTTGCCCTTTTTTGCAAAGACTGCTGTGCTGACAGCCACCAAATTTGGTCCACAGACCAAGTCCGACCCGGGGATTGTCCTCAGGCGATTTTCATCCACCACCTCGGCATTTAAAAACCTCGAAGATGCTTGAGACTCCTAAACCCTTTAAGATCCTTAAGACCTTTAATACCCTGAAGACCCTTAAAGACTGTAAGACTCCAAAGACCCATAAGCCCAAAAAACCCTTTAAGACCTCAAAGATCCTTTCAGACTCCCAAGACCCTTAAAACCTCGAAGACCCTTTAAGACTTTTAAGACCCCGAAGACCCTTAAGCCTCCATCCATCCATGAAGCCGCCTGTGAAGCTGTGCGACTATATGTCCGCTAATTACGTACTGTTTGAGTGTCAGTTGCACCATGACTACACATACACCTATTAATTACGTACTATTGCAATGTACCTTTTAAACCTTTCAACCCTTTAGACTGTTGAGACCCCTTAGACCTTGAAGACCCCGAAGACCTTTAAGACCCCAAACACCATTTAATAAGTCTGAAGACCCCTTAAGACCTCTAAGACTCTTTGAGACCCCAAAGACCCTGAACACCCTTTAATATGTCTGAAGACCCCTTAAGACCTCTAAGACTCTTTAAGACCCCAAACACCTTTAAGACCCCAAAGACCCTTAGGACCCCTAAAGACCTCGAATACCCTTTAATATCCCAAAGACCCTTTAAGACCTCGAAAGACCCTTTAAGACCCCTAATACCCTCTAACACATTTTGAGACCCTGATGACCCTTTTGACCCCAAAGACCTTTAAGACCTCTTCAGACACTTAATACCTTTAAGACCTGAAGACCCTTTAGATCACCAAAACCCTTTAAGACCGTATTTACCCTATCAACTGCAAAGACCCGTGTAAGACCATTAATATCCCCTACACCCTTCAGACAGATTAGACAGCTTGGGGCCTTGATCATTTCGAGTTTTAGACCACTTGGTCCATTTTAGACCCTTTTTACATGCTTGAGAGATTAGACCCTTTTGACCCATTATACACTACTATCAGAACGTACCCTTTAGACCATAAATAATCTTTTAAGCGCACACCACACAAACATTTATCGCCTTCTTGCAAAGAACAGACTGTATATTTTTTTGAGCAAGTAATGCGCAACCTCGACCCACACAGAGGGTGGGTACTCCGCTATCTCATACATAAAGAACGTTTGTTTGTCTCTTCGTTTATGTATTCGGACCCTGCAGGAACCAGTGCAACAAAACTTTGCATTTCCTCCTCTCTCATCCAGAGGAAGGTCGAGGGCTATATTTGTATAAAAAGAAAATGACCCTCGATCAGGTTTTGTGCTTATTCACTGCCCATGTTTTTTCTAACTGGAGTGATCGAGTAATATGTAACGTGAAGATCACATGTTAAGGTGGTAGTGATTTGTTGTAAACAACTCATATTTAATCAATATAATATTTACATGTGTGCCTGCTTTTAAAATGATTGCTTTACACAGGTTTATTATAACACCTCTGTGTTCAGGCCTCGAGTAAATATGTTGCTTCTGTAGTTCCTGGGGAGCGATCGAGTAATATTTTTTGTGAAGATGGCATGTTGAGGTTGTCATGATTTGTTGTCAACAACACAAATCTAATCATTAGCGTATTTCATTGAATTTCTCTGGGCAACGCCGGCTACTTCAGCTTGTCTCCAGATGTAAAAATACACTCCCAAAATCCATAATCACTGCTCACCTCCACTCATTTGTTCCTCTTTTTCCCCACCTGTGGAATCAACTTCCACATTTTCTTCAATCTCATTTTTTCCTCCAAGTCTTCAAGACAACTGTTCACCACCATCTCAGATCATCCCTCATCCAAAACCATGATCTTTTCGACCCACCCCCCCCCCCCGATAACGCTCCTCCCCCACCCCCAAGACCACCTCCTTCCAAATTACCTGTTTTCCCTTCCTGAGTGTTTGCTCCTGTATCCTTCTTGCCCACCCCATGCGTCCTCCCCTACCCCAATTCCCGCATACCCATGATTTGTTTTTTGCACATATCTCTCTCAATGTTGTCCTTCAACCCTGCTGTTGTTGTTTCCCCCCTCTCTCTACAACTGTTTATTTTGTTCTGTTGCATCCTCATCTGTTCAGTGTACTCAATCTTCCATGAGCCTTGACCTTGTATGCCAAAAAAAAAATTAAAATGATCATAAAAGGACTCAAACCCACATGAGGCAAGGCTAAGTTTAATTGCCTGTTCACAAGCGAGCAAATATATTGATCCACTTGGTGGAACCTTTTCAGAACACATTATATTATTGACATTTAGATTTTGTTTAAGGTCAAATAATAATTTCCTTCAACATTGTGAGAAGGTCGACTGTTTGCAGGATGGGTGAACCGTTTGCAGTCATTGAATGGGAGTTTCAGTCAGAGGGAAATATTTTTTATACAAAACCCAGGATCATGGAACGGCAAGTTGACGAAGGGTAAGAGGCAACGTGGTGACAGTTGGGTACAACAAACAAAGGAATGAGGTCATCAAAACGAGGAGCAAGGGAGGGCAGGAAACACAGTAACCAGCACGTAAATGGAGAGTGAGGTCGGGTTAATGGGGGTAAAAGAGATTGCACTGAGGGATGGGTGATGACATAATATGATAGTGCACTACTTGCTGGAAGCCCTGGAGGGAAAAGTGCAATTGAAACCCTCTCCGGAAGGCAGTTCCACAAATGGAATAAAAAAGAAACATAAGAGTGCACTACGGCAGAAAGACTGGATTTTGGAAGTTGAACTAAGAGGTGATTACTGGAAGAATGTTCCATTATGGAAAAGCTGGGGAGAGTCGGAGAGTGAAGAGAGCAGAGGGAGTAGACTGTAGGAGAGGGGGTAAAAACAGAGGACACCAAATTGTCTGCAATTTGAGAGTAACAGGGCAATTTTCCACGGCTTCATTATAGTACATGTCAATAATGTTGAGAACTTTAGATTCCACAGAATCCAAGAAAAGAGATGTGATGCTGGCACCCCAGCCCAGAGGGGAAGCACGACTCCATTGAGCTATGGCCAAAGGCATTGTAAGCTGACAAAAGTTCTGGTTTATCAAGGATTGAGTTGAAATGATGGAAGATGCTCAGTCTGCAGAAGGCTTTAGAGGCCAGTTTGCAACATTATCGAAGTAGAAGAGGTCATGGGTGATGGTGCAGCTGAGAAGTTGAAGGGACTGAACCCCTTCCGGTGGTCGACCAGAGAGTAGATTTGAGAGGTGGGTTAATTTGACGAACCTTCCATGGTGATAGGGTGACACTGTGCTTGATAGAATTTAATCTTTCCCAACCAATTTGTACCACGTTTACATATCAAAGCACCTTTTTCTTGCATTCATTCCCATAGATAAATAAATTACATCAGAAAAAGTTAGAATATCTTTCGTCCCATTATGATAAATTTTGCAAAACTTCAAATTTTTCATTTTAAACTCTCATAAAGTTTTGGTAAGCTTTATAAAGTCTGTTTCCCTGGCATTTATCAAAACCATAAACTACTTTTCTCTCTTAACACGATCAGAAGGATTTAGAGTGCTTTAGAGACCAAATGCACACAGGCATGCTGTTATTTAATACCCGAGCTGAAGTTTCAGCATATTCTTTTAATTCACCGAAAGGCCTCTGTCATGTTGGCTCTGCGAGCAAAGCTCGGGATTTGAAACCAAATGCCAAGAATAAAGGCTCACCTATGCTACATGTGTCACCGAATTTGAAAACATGCCAAAAATGTCATTTTTTTTTTTGCTATGCGTTGGCCTGCAGTATAAATATATAATGATTATGCACATGAACGAGATATACATATATATATATATATATATATATATATATATATATATATATATATATATATATATATATATATTGTTACGTTTGAGGGGGGGTATGCATTCAAATGGTAATTAGGATGTTTAATTAGGTATGCCATGTTGTTCAACTTTACCAGGATCTCGATGTAATAAGTAGCAATTCAGTGGTGATAAGTTGTCTAGTAAATGTTCATTTCTTCAAGGGGGAAATGATAATTGTCACTTAATTAGATAGGGACACAGGATAGGGTAAGTGTGTCTGCGTAAACCCCTTTTAGTAGTCCCTGGAGGCTGGCCGTGACGTCACAAGACAGGGCTGCGGATGGCTCCGCCCCGTGATCACGATTGGCGGAAGGCGACGGCGGTGGGCCAATAAAACGGCTCGATTGGAAGTGACGAGGACGGGAGGATAAAATGTTCTGTTCGGGGTCGAAAAGGAAGAGGAAGAAGATCGGGACAAAAAGATCGTGTTTTTTTGGTGTGGAGGCTGTTGCGCGGAAAGCGTACTTGTTGTTGTGCTGATTCGATCGTGTTCTTCATCGTGTCTTGGAACCTTGCTCAGCCTCGTTCCTCACCTTGGTTGGCTCTGGGGTTCTGCTGACTCGGAGTACGGGGTCGAATGGCGGGCGGACCTGCCTCCCTCTCCTGCTCGCAATTTGGTGCCAGAACTGGTTCCCTGGCGGCTGTGAGCGGACTTGGGCCAGGACCAGGAGGTCGACAGCACCACGGTTTCTCCTGCCCCCCCCGACGAGAGCAAGGCCAGCTCGTCCGACGCTGATCCAGGGACAGTTGCGTCCACACCACGGTCCAGCCTGACCACCAGAAGTAGCTACGTTTTGTGTGTGTGTGTGTGTGTGTGTGTGTGTGTGTGTGTGTGTGTGTGTGTGTGTGTGTGTGTGTGTGTGTGTGTGTGTGTGTGTGTGTGTGTGTGTGTGTGTGTGTGTGTGTACTTGGCGCCTTAGAGGGTTTGAGATCTGTATATTCATTGGAATTGTCTGTGTTTTCCCCACGCCCGATCCCACACCATCCCGTCGAATCGCCCCGGATCCCTCTTCTTGCCGAGTCTTGTTATTTCTGGTTAATAATAAAAACAAATAAACATCATCAACTCAGTGAAAAGTGACTCGTGCCACCTTCCTCGTCCCGTTTGCGGTAGAGCGATTAGAACCGCCATGTTTGGGTTATAAATAAATAAACCGCCTCCATCGTTTCGGCTCATTCTACGTTGGCGGGACTGTTCAAGTCCCGTGGACGTCACATTGGTGTCAGGAGTGGGATGTTCGAACCCCTCTAAATTCTATTTGGTATCGGGAGAATATACCAAGATTAAAATCTCACCACAAATTGGAATATAAAATTACTACAGAAAAGCGCGCCAGCGTGGGAAAATTTTGGCGGGATTTTTCAAATTAAAATTAATTAGCGGCAAACGGGACTTCTGCACCATGGCGGATGTGCAGATGTTTGAGGAGGAAGGCCACGTGTCTGGCAGCGAGTCGGGGGAAGAAGGGAGAGACGGGGGTAGGGTTGGAACCTCCCCCATTCCGAGCGTGGATCCTGCTTCATTGCCCGTAACGGGGCCGGCAGCGCCGGAAACCGGTGCGATGACGATCCAGACACTGTTGGAACGTTTTATAGGGGACATGATGGTACAAATGGCAAATCAATTCGTGACACAGAGGGCAGAAATGACGGCACAAATGGAAAATCAATTCGTGACTCAGAGGGCAGAAATGAAGGCACAAATGGCAAAAATGACGGCACAGGGGGCAGAAATGACAGATCAATTGGGGGTAATGGGGGAACAGTTGGGTGCATGGATTGATTTAATGAGGGATGAATTGGGGGAAAAGATGGAGAAAATGAAAACTGAGATGCAGGAGTGTGTGGATGTTAAATTGGGAGAAATACAAAGCAAATTCGAGGCTAGATTGGAGGAAACAAAGGTGGAAATTACATTGGAGGGGGAAAATATACGAAAAAAATTGGTAGATAAAATTGATGCAACGAACATTCGGGTTGATAAAGTGGATGAAAGCCTGGAACGTCATCATGCCTGTGTGGATGCTCGTATGCAGCTGCAGATAGAAGAGTGGGGAGAGCTGAGGAAGCAAGGGATGAATTTGGCAGAGGAGGTAAAAGGATTGGAGGCTCGTTTGGATGAACAAGATAAAATTATGAGCCAAGATGAAGTCTTGGATAAAGGCCTGGTAGAGCCGTCTTTTGTAAGTAGAGTGTCCGGGTTGGTTGAGGAGCAGCTACAAACTCGCGACGGAGCCTTGGAGGAGGTTGTGCGGGCCCAGAAGATCCTGCGGGAAGAGGTGAATCGGTCCATTCAACGTTTGGAACAGGAGGCAAAATTGACCCATGAGACCCTCACCACAAAACATCTTTGGCCACAGTGGGCTCCGAAATTGGATACGCAGCCACAAGGGTGTTTGATCCCTGGGCTGGATTCGGACAAGGGAGAAACCGAGAAGCCGGCCACTGTAAAAGTGATCCCCCTGGTAAATGTTGATGGGTCAGGGAGCCTTGAAGCTTTTCTGACGCAATTTGAGTGTATTTCCCGACTAAACGGGTGGAATGAGCGGGAACGTACAGGGAATTTGGTGGCAACGTTGCGGGGACCAGCCGCAGATGTGTTAAACGTGATCGCGGAGGGGATGTTGACCAGCTCCCACATTTGCGAGGCGTTGAGCCGTCGGTTTGGGTTCGCGGCGAACTGTGATCTGGTGCGGGCCCAGCTCCAGCACCGCAGATTAAAGCCGGGTGAGACAGTGCAGGAGCTGACACAGGACATTTACCAATCAGTCAGGATCGCGTATCGGGACCTTACAGTGGAGGCGTGGGACAGACTGGCACGAGAGAAATTTTTAGCTGCTCTTCTGGACCCTGAGGTCCGAGCGCTAGTGGAGCTACAGGATCCACCCACCGTTCACCGAGCGGCTGAGTGCGCGGCCAGGCTGGCCTCGTGGAGGCGGCCGGGTCGGGTGCCCGAGAGGCCATCGGTGACGGTCCGACAGGCGGAGATCCAGGATCAAGGAGAGGGGCTGGGAGAAATTGGCATTACCTAAATGTTTCAGGAAATTTGCCAGAAACTGTCAAGTTTGATAAGGGGTAATTCGGTAGTTGGTGCGCCAAAGCGGCGGGGTCCAGCCCAGCCAATAGAGCAATTCGATTATGGCCGAGGGGGTCCGGAACCGGAAGAGACATTACACCGATACCCATGGGGGCCTTTTATGGGGAGTTGTTTCCGGTGCGGGCGAAGAGGACACATGCAACGATATTGCCGGTACCCGGCGATGGAGAGACCCTCCAATAGACTTTCAAGCCCGGAGAGGATGAATCCTCCTGCTGAACCGCCAGGTCTATCCGAGGTGCCCTTACCTAGGTCGAGTCCAAAGATCACTGTCGGGGGTCGGGGAAACTAGATCGGGCTGAGCATACAGGGCCATGCTTGGCTGGTGAGATTGTGGCGAAGTGCCCTCCCTTGGTGAAAATAGTGAATTGTGGGAAAATTGGCATGGGTTTGTAAGTTCTGCTGGGTTTTAGAGTGACAATCAGGACAATGGGTAATTGGTAACAAAGCGGGCACAAGTGGCTGTCCAATGGCTGGTGCGTGGATCGGGTGAGAAGTGCTGTGTGAGTTGTTTTAAGTTAAGAAGTGAAATGTATGGTGCACACATTGATTTTTTTCTTGGACATGGTGTGGTAACAGGGAAGGTCATAGTCGGCGAAGTGTTAGAAATGCAGGTGTCACATGTAAGGCCGATGGGGTGGGGGAGTCATGTGTGTTTTGTGGGTGGGGATGATGTGCTTGTCCACAGGGATTGCTGAAGCTCACGGTGAGCGTGAATTGCGACCCCCTTCAAGGAGATTCACCACCTGGTGGCTAATGGTGACAGTGTCTGGAGGCAACTGGGAGAGGGTCTGGTTGGGCGACCAAGGCGGGTAGGACCTTGGCGACCCAGGAAGGCCAGAGGAGCCAGTGAGACCCCTTCCAGTGTGTTGTATGGGATGAGAGCTGATGGCTACCAGGGGGGTGGGAATCAAAGGGAGCGGGGCGGAGAAACGTCTGGGTTGGACTAAAGCTTACCTGTGGGCATGGTTGCACCTGAGATGCCCCCATCATCTTGTGGTAACCCACCCCACGGCCACGACGGGATTCAGCCTGCATGATTAAAATGAGGACCATGACCTAGAAATGTGATGATGACCATGGTGTGAGTGTTGTGAAGATGTATGGGTCCCACTCGATACCGCACAACTTGACATGTGCAGCAAGGGCATGATGTCCACATAATTTTGGGGCAAGCAAATTTGAAAATTGGCTCCCCAGGTAACGCTGGGGCTATTAGCATCCACTGGGGGAGGCGGTCAAGTGTAAATATCCTGTGAATAGTGTCGTTAAGGCTTAGAGTAGGAATGTAAAGTATAAGTGTTGTGTTTTTGTGGAACCTTTTGTTTCCCCTCCCCAGATCACTGGAAGAGTGCTGGGCAAGAGCGATGATCCAGAAGATGGAGTGCAACTTCGCTCAGTGCTATCATGTGATAAAATAAAAAATAAAAATAAAAAAACGAATGATTGTTTAGGCGAGGATAAGGCCATAAGGGGGTAGTACATTAAGCAGGATAGGTAAGTTAGCTGCGACTCGCTGCTCATTGCCCCTCCTACTTTATTTCGTTAGGTTAATTAGGTGTGAGTCAGTAAGTGTTAAGGCTGGTACGGCAGCGCCTGTGATATACCTTGCAGGAGCTGCGGTACCAGAGGAGGGGGCAGTGTTACGTTTGAGGGGGGGGTATGCATTCAAAGGGTAATTAGGATGTTTAATTAGGTATGCCATGCTGTTCGAGTTTACCAGGATCTCGATGTAATAAGTAGCAATTCAGTGGTGATAAGTTGTCTAGTAAATATTCATTTCTTCAAGGGGGAAATGATAATTGTCACGTAATTAGATAGGGACACGGGATAGGGTAAGTGTGTCTGCGTAAACCCCTTTTAGTAGTCCCTGGAGGCTGGCCGTGACGTCACAGGACAGGGCTGTGGATGGCTCCGCCCCGTGATCACGATTGGCGGAAGGCGACGGCGGTGGGCCAATACAACAGCTCGATTGGAAGTGACGAGGACGGGAGGATAAAAAGGTTCTGTTCGGGGTCGAAAAGGAAGAGGAAGAAGATCGGGACAAAAAGATCGTGTTTTTTTGGTGTGGAGGCTGTTGCGCGGGAAGCGTACTTGTTGTTGTGCTGATTCGATCGTGTTCTTCATCGTGTCTTGGAGCCTTGCTGAGCCTCGTGCCTCACCTTGGTTGGCTCTGGGGTTCTGCTGACTCAGAGTACGGGGTCGAACGGCAGGCAGACCTGCCTCCCTCTCCTGCTCGCAATTTGGCGCCAGAACTGGTTCCCTGGCGGCTGTGAGCGGACTTGGGCCAGGACCAGGAGGTCGACAGCACCACGGTTTCTCCTGCCCCCCCCTGACGAGAGCAAGGCCAGCTCGTCCGACGCTGATCCAGGGACAGTTGCGTCCACACCACGGTCCAGCCTGACCACCAGAAGTAGCTACGTTTTGTGTGTGTGTGTGTGTGTGTGTGTGTGTGTGTGTGTGTGTGTGTGTGTGTGTGTGTACTTGGCGCCTTAGAGGGTTTGAGATCTGTATATTCATTGGAATTGTCTGTGTTTTCCCCACGCCCGATCCCACACCATCCTGTCGAATCGCCCCGGATCCCTCTTCTTGCCGAGTCTTGTTATTTCTGGTTAATAATAAAAACAAATAAACATCATCAACTCAGTGAAAAGTGACTCGTGCCACCTTCCTCGTCCCGTTTGCGGTAGAGCGATTAGAACCGCCATGTTTGGGTTATAAACAAATAAACCGCCTCCATCGTTTCGGCTCATTCTACGTTGGCGGGACTGTTCAAGTCCCGTGGACGTCACAATATATATATATATATATATATATATATATATATATATATATATATATATATATATATATATATATATATATATATATATATATATATATATATATATAGAGATATTTGTGTGTGTTTTGCCATTTTTCTCAGAGGCCGAATGGATCTTCGTCAAACTTTCAGAAGTGCATCAGTTTATTAGTTTCAAGATCGAAGATTTTTCAAGTATATTGGTCAGTCGATTTTGGTATTCTGTCTGTCTGTTTATCACCTACAGGTCACAATTTTAAACCGATATTCACGAAACTTCACCACATGGTAGAGTTTGTCATAAGGAAGAAGCCTATTGTTTTTGAGGTGAAAAGGTCAACAGTATTGTTGGTCAACAACTAAGTTGGGATTTCTAAAATCCTCAATTTTCATCTGATTAACTTGAAATTTGAAGAGGACTTGTATTTCAGGTCACTGAATTCAACTTGCCAATTATTTTTTGAGTTCAACATTGAACAAAAGGTACGTAGGCCAAAAGTCAACAAATAAGGTGGTATTTATAGAATCCTCAATTTTCATCTCATTGACTTGAAATTTGAAGAGGATTTGCATGTCAGGTCATTGAATTCAACCACTAATTAAATTTGGGGTAAAATTTGTTTTAGGGATTTTGCAAGAGTCATGCTCTGCCTGTCTTCATGTTTGTCCATTTGTTTATCAATTTGCCGACAAGTCACAATTCTAAACCGATCGTCATGAAACGTTACAAAGTTGCAGAGGTAGTCTCAACTGAGAATCCTATTGATTTTGAGGTGAAAGGTGAAAGGTCATCTTGAGGTCCAATTTCTAAAATTGTCATTTTTCATCCGATTGACTTGAAAGTTAAACAGGATTTGCATATTGCATTGCTGAATTGGGAAATCAACTATTTTTTAAGATCAAAAGGTCAAAGGTCAACTCAAGGTCAAACTTCTAAAATCAATTTTTAATTGAAAAATCGTCAATTTCCATCCTGTTAACTTGAAAGTTGAACAGGACTTGCATATTGCATCACTGAATTGGGAAAACAACTATTTGAGATCAAAAGATCAAAAGATCAAAGGGAGCAACCCCAATAGACCCCCAAATTGCATGATTTTTATTTTTTTTAATGCCATGAACAAATTTTGTAACATAAACGATGATTACCATTGTGGTACACTTTCATCGAAATTGTATGTGCAGTTTCAGAGAAGAAGTTGCAAGTATTTGTGGACAGACGGACGGACTGATGGACGACGCACATCCCAAAAGCTCCCTGGAACTATGTTCCAGGTGAGCTAAAAATCATAAGGCTGCCATGTTGGTGCTTACTGCAATCTGAAGCCAAATACATCTTCGGAGCAGCTATCGTATTGTTGCGGGCCAACGGGGTCGGGTGAGAAGACCACTAGGTAGGGGAAGCTTCGTCGATTCCCACCAGACTCCCCGGAATTGTAGACTGTCGCTCATGGATAATTCCGTGATGCGGCGGTCGCTTAACCGACCGTGGATGCCAATAACTCAACCGCGTGACCTAGGGTCCTCCATTCTATGGAATCGGGTTACCTAATTAACCACGCGGCTTAACCACCGGGGAACCATGCCCTCGGTACGCCTTGCCCGAACCGGATCACTCTACCCGGATCGGATGCAGCCGAGTAGCACTGCCAAGGACGTACCGGCTAAAGTCGGAACGGATCATTGGGAATAAAGACCCAGCTAAACTTAGATCCGAACCATGCTGGACCAATGAGAGAAAAGACAAAAGTGATCTGGGAACATTTCTAATGACAATTATTTATTTACAAGCGAGCGAGGAAAAGCATGTGGCACAACAAAGATTTATTGGGTATGTAACACAGGGAAAGAGGAGAGAGGTGTGGGGTGCGACAATAATACAAGCAACTTACTAAAGCAGACACAGTGCAGACTTGATGCGAGATTATTAACAGTAACAACAATAAGGATCTTCTACAGGCTTACTTAACAGACAAGCGCCGGCATACTTAGCCACACACACACACAGAAAAAGAAACCCCAATGAAAAGGGACTTTTGCAGCCAGGGAGGGAGGGGAGTTGAGGTTATAGCTTTCGGTACCTGGGCGTTTTGGGGGAGGGATGCTCCGTGGTGCGGTACCTGACAGTAGTCGCGTTGTTCTGGCCACAGCCGCACGTGTGGAGAACGTGTTCTGAAGGATGAGCTTGAGTGGAGAAGCTTGAGTGGAGAAGGACGGAGTCCAGAGTGCGAGGGTGGAGCATTAGGCGGGACCAGGCAAGAGGCGGTTCGTCGAGGCGAGTCGTGGGCGGAGTCAAGAAGCAGGAACACTCCGCATGAAGAACACCCACACCGAACACAACACAACACTTTTACAGAGGACTTCTCCGTGTTTTATAGAGCCCGGAGCTCAGGGGAGGGGCCATACCAAATCCGACATCATCGCCTGAGTCAGCGTTCTAACTGACCCTGACCCCTCACGTGGTCCACAAGCCTGTGCCGGGTTTCGGGAAGACGCCGGTCTAGCCTGCCTACATGGGTGCTAAAGCGTACGTGACTCGCCGCACATGTCTGGATTTCGGATAGACGGTGGAAGCTCAAAGCGCTAGTCCAGCCCAAAGCGCACATCGTGGATTTTGCCTCAGAAAATCCGTATCCCTGGACATATCACGTGCTTTTGACACAGTCTGGCACCCTGCCCTACTCACCAAACTCTCTTCCCATGGTATTCAAGGCCATCTCCACTCATGGCTCGCAGACTTCCTCTCCTGTCGCAGTCAACGTGTGGCCCTAAATGGAGTTCTTTCATCCCCTCTTCCTGTGCAGGCTGGAGTTCCTCAAGGTAGCGTTCTGGGCCCTGTTCTTTTTCTGGTTTTCATCAATGATCTCTCGGACTCTCTGGAAAATCCTCTATTTCTCTTTGCCGATGACTCCACCCTCTGCCGTACCATCTGTCATCCCTCAGACCGGCAAGCAGCAGCTTCTTCGCTCACTGCAGATCTGGATAAAATCACAAACTGGTCCAACACGTGGAACATGTCTTTCAATCCAGACAAATCTCACACTCTCACTATGTCTCTTCGAAAGGACCGTTTACAAAACCCCCCCATCCACTTTCTCAACAATCCTCTGGAAGAAGTCTTTTCTTTCAAGCTTCTGGGTCTCACTATCTGCCATGACCTTTCCTGGGAAAGTCACATTTCCAACCTTGCCTCAAAAGCCAGTCGCCGACTGGGAATCCTCCGTCGTGCAAAGTCCTTCCTCGGCCCTCTTGAGCTCCTGACCACTTACAAAGCTTTTGTCCGTAGCCTGATGGAGTACTGCTCTCCCCTCTGGGCTGGTGCTCCTGCCTCCCACCTTTCTCGACTTCACGCTGTCGAAACCAGGGCTTTTAAGATCATTGGCATCTCCCGCAATGAAGCTGAGTCTTTGGGCCTCTCACTCAATCACCGCAGGTTGGTCGGTGGTCTTTCTGTCTTCTACCGACTCCTCTCCAGCCTTGCCCCCCTGCTCTCTCTGCGATTTGTCCCAACCACATTTCCACAGGGCGCTCAAGGTCCGCCAACAACCCCTTCTGGTAAAACTACCAAAATCACGAATCACTGCTCATCTTCACTCTTTCATTCCTCTTTTTCCCGCCTTTGGAATAAACTTCCTCACTCTATTCTTTCCCATTCTTCCCTTCAGGCTTTCAAAACAGCTGTTCACCACCACCTCTTATCTTCCCCCATCCAAATCCTCGATCTTTTCTACCCCCGATAATCCACCCAAGCCCACTTCTTTCAATTCTCCTGCTTTCCTTCCTGAAAGTCCCTTTAATGTCCATCTTCCCCTCGCCATGTTCCCCGTCCCATCCCCATCCCTCTCCCTTCCACAGTTCACCTGTGTCTGTTCCCCAATGTTTTGTCCCTTCCACTCCCGCCCCTCTTGTCTCATGCCTCCTTGCTGTGAGTTGTGTGTTAGCTCTCATACGAGCCTCGACCAAGGTATAAAAAAAAAAAAAAAAAAAAAAAAAAAGAAAAAGAGTGGGGATGAAATAAAAAGGGAAAAATGATTTAATAACCAAACTATTAGACCATTGCAATGCACTCCCTTGTCTTCCCACTAAACAAAAGGAAGGGGTCTATCTACATGTATATTAATGGCATAACTGTCTCGTGACACCTATCTGTTGTATAGATTTTGAGCTGACAAGCATCATGGGCCTTGTGAAAATAGGCCTCAATGATCGAGGCAGCAGTCTGTTGTTTATACACCATCCAAATAACTATGAGGCATTCTCTCAACCATCGTTTTTACCATGGAGATAATGCAGATACTTGCTCTTATTTCCGAATATTTTCTCTTAAACGACTCAATTTTGGGACCGTAAAGCCAAAGTCCTTATAAAGGTCTTTGTTGAGGACTTCCGGGAATCTTGCGACATTGTGAAAGAAAGACAACATCCGTCATAATTTACTTTTAACGATGTGCATACATTAATCAGTAAGAAGATAATTGGTTTTGGGTCTCATGGTCACTTTGCATGGGGTTTCCGCTTATCTCGGCTTGAAATGGAGAGGGGATTGTTGCCTTAGAGTTGGATGGGGGAGGGTGAGTACTTGGGGTCAGGGGGTTGGAGAACAAAGATGGGACAGAGTTGGGAGGAGGAGGTTGAGGAGTTGTGGTTGGGGGGAGGTGGGAAGATGGTTTGAATGCTTGGAGTGGGGAAGTGATTGACACCTTGAGGTTTGGAGTTGGAGAATGAGTATTCGGTGTTGTGGGAGTAGGTGGGGGGGGGGGGACTAACATTAATGAAGCAACAGAGGCTGCCAAAGATTTGCAAGTGTCAACTAATTGTCTGGGATGAATGCACAATGTCTTATGAACTGGCTTTCCAAGCACTGCATCAAAGCCGTCAGGGCATTCGAGAAAACAACATGCTAACGGATGTTGTGACTGGTGTAATCTGGTGACTTCCACCAGACCTTGCCAGTAATTCCCTGTGGCACTCCAGCAGATGAGCTGAACACTTGCTTGAAAACCTCTTACCTGTGGAGCACTTCTCCTGCAGATGGGCAATGGTCAAGTACTTCTTCATCCTGCTGATGGCAAAATTTACATCCCTGCAGGCTGTGAAAATATTGTATGAACATTGGAAGAATTGGTGTTCAATATCTACCCAAATCTCGAGGCAAACTACATGAATCCTCAACTTGGCTACATCAAAGAGCCATCTTAGCACCAAGGACTGACTCTGTGAACATCATAAATCACTAAATGTTAGCAAAGACACCTTACCAGGAGCAGTTTTACATGTCACTGAACACTGTGTTGATAATGATCAAATAGTTCATGATGCAACAGAATTTCTGAATTCACTGGACCTACCAGGGATACCTTCACACAATCTTCTGTTAAAGATTGGTGCACCAATCATGTTTCTGAAAAACCTGGACCCCCCAATGCTTACAATGGAACCAGAGTTACTGTGAAGAGGCCAATTCCATCACATGTTTTGGAGCCTACCATTATTACCGGAAGTGCCAAAGGTAAAGATGTTTTTATTCCCATAATACCTCTCATACCCACAGACATGCCTTTTGATTTTATGAGACTTCAATTTCCCATCAGACTCAGCTTTGGTATGTCTATAAACAAGGCCCGGGTGCAATCACTCAAAGTTTCTGGCCTTAACCTGGAGACACCATGCTTTTCACATGGACAACTTTATATGGGATGTTCAAGAGTTGGAAAATCTAAAGAACCTCTTCATTCTCGCCTCAAATGCCAAAACTGCAAATGTTGTAAATCCCAAGGCACTGCAATAATATACTAAGGTTATGAAGATGTCTAAAGTTACGATGATTTGACACTTGTGAATGATTCTGATTTGGATGCAATTGCTTTTCAATATCTGTCTTCATTTCAAATTTGTTAATGTTCATTTTCACCAAAGCAACACCAGGTACCCCAGCTAGTGCAAATTATTTGAGCAAAATAATTGCACGAAATCTTGTAACTATTTATGTTTATGAAACATGTCTGCTATTGCAAATACATATACTGTAGTTAATATAAACAATTGTTAAAATATGATTCACTTGTCCGAGATTTTATTAATAACAAATACATCTACTAATAATATGCTACTACAACTACTCATTTTATTGGCCCCAAATTCCTACCTTCATGTTGGATCAACCAGGCAAAGTTTTTTGACCCAAGTGTTTCATGAACCTGCCAGTCAGGCCTGATGTTTGACTGAAGGTGATTTGAGCATAATTTGGAAAAAATTTTTCATGATGTTAGTGATACCGTACCAAATCTTCCAACCATGGGACCTTTAACGTCCAATTACAACCAGAGCTAGCAAACGTGTCCTCCGTCATTGCAATAGACGGTGCACCATTGATTCATCGCCCCAGTGTGCGAAAACTGTTTATAGATGGGTCGAGATTTGAAATCGGGCTCCACAGCTCAAAGGTGAATGCACATACTTCTAAGCTATCCTGACAACCCCATGATAGTCACAATACCTGTTCATGATTCAGGATATGTAACAAGCAAGAGAGAAAAAAAATTATGATTCTTTATAATCTCCACAATAACAAGAAATTAATTCAACACAATGAAGGGCAAAATAAATTAACGCTGTTCTACCTCGTGAGAAACATGATAATGCCGTACGTACTGTGACTGAACAACTACTAAGATTAAAAAAAAAAAATTGTATCTCCCAGTGTAATCAGAATTCTGTGAAATGTTCTGTTCGACTCTTCCAACAACACCTGTTCATCTTAAAAAAAAAAAAAAAAAAAATTCGAAAAACCTTTTCAAGATGAAATTGGCATGGAAGGGAGCATAAATTGCTGCTGGGCCATGTCAAATTGAGGTCTTTTTGGTTGTTGCTCAATTCTGTTGTTGTTCGTATAACTATTTTATTACAATGAATGCATTAATCTATTCCAGGTGATGAATGCTTTGTACAGGTCCATGGAGTAATGGGTTGCTTTAGCCAGGGTTATGACCACCCCTTGCAGTGATAGGTTTCCAGATGACAGGATATTGCATAAAATATTGGCCACTCAACATTATTATTCTTGTTCTCAAAATCGTGCTGTTGTTAGGGAAGGCTGGGTAAGATTGGGCAGACATTTTTCAAGCCTGTCTCACACGTGTTTGACTGGTGAAAGATCAGGAGTACTCGAGTGCCTTGGTAAGATCGACATCATTTAATTCTTGGCACAGGATACATTGCCGTACTTCTTTCTGCTTCGCGTAGGATACATTTTGTGCATTATTTGGTTGTCATTTTGTTGTTATGGTGATCTCAGGAATAACCAAATGGTGATTATTTCAGCCCACCATGATATCACCCAATGAAGGTGTTCCTTCCTCTATTAATGTGGAAGTTCTTTCAATATATCTGACCATTGCTGCAATCTGGATATAACTTGCTATCTGTGCTAAGAAAGACAGAGCGCTGTTCATATGACTAATGTTCCCAATTTTCTCATTTTGATATGCTGTTGCACTATAATGGCCACAATAACGTTGAGAAATACGTTTTACAACCACACTCTACCTTGGAGCAAACCCCTGGACATGCTCACATGGATGTGTGATAGCCCACCCTCCATCAACTATAATTCTTCACAGCGATCTAAGGTTCATGGATTAGCTTGCATATAATATATCTATGCAATAACAATCGGACTGTGTGTCCTGAAGCTCACCTGGATCAGGAGCAACAGACACTCAAACCACTCGCAGACCCCTTTTAGACCCTGATTTTTTTTCAATACCATGAACAAACTTTGGTACATCATGGGTGATGAAGGTTGTGGTCATATTTCATTGAAATTGTGTGTGTGGTTTCGTGTGGTTTCGGAGAAGAACACAAATACCTATTCTGGGGGGGGGGTCAACCCCCCCCCCACGCAGAACCCCCTAGATCCTGATTTCTTTATGCTGTGAACAAACTTTGATACATCACGGGTGATAAAGGTTGTGGTCAACTTTCATCAAAATCGTGTGTGTAGTTTCAGAGAAGAGAGCAAATACCTATTTTGGGGGGTTAAAACTCCCCCCATAGACCCCCATAATGAGCGCAGATTTTGATGCGGTCAATAAACCTTCATTATACCTCAGGTATGAAACCTGTGGCCAAGTATAATCAAACTTGCATGTTTGGTTCAAGCGATAACGATGAAAGTGTTTACGGACTCACAAACTGACTCACTCACTCTCTCACTCACTTGCAGCCACTGCTCAATTGCATAAGCTCACCTGACAAAAGTCCAGGTGAGCAACAAACGAAAAACATGGTGAAGCCAGCCGGCTGTAAGTGAAGCCTCGGTCGACCCACGTGACAATATGTCTCTTAATTACGTACTGTTTTAACGTCAGTTGCACCGTGATTATGTCTACGAACTAGAACGACACTCCGTAGAGCTCATACCTCTGCCAGGGTGAACAATTTACATTCTGTAGTCCTCTGATAGGCCGGATCTGCATCCAGACCTTAACCAAAATCGAATTGGCTTATTCTTGTCACCGACCAAACTCATCCACCAAGTTTCGTACGAATCCATACATAAGTTTTTGAAATACGCATATTATCCATCGTTTTTGGTCATATCTCTCAATAGTGAAGAATCACTTTAAAACTGTAGTATCTGGATCCAGATCCGAACATTCAATAAAATAAAATCAATTTGTCCTTGTCACATGCCCAACCTGTCAACTAGGTTTCATCCAAATCCATCCATAACGTTTTGAAAGATCGTGCTTTTTCTCTTAATAGTGACGATCATTCAAAAAATTATTGGATCCGGATTCAGATTATCACCAAAATCTCATCAATTCGTCCTTGTCACACACCCACCTGTCCACCAGGTTTTGTCTGAATCTATCAATAAGTTTTTGAGTTATCCTGCTCAAAGAGAGACAGGCAAAGAGGGGTGAAAACATAACCTCCATCCACCTACGTTGGTGGAGGCAATTGCGTACTATTGGAACATACCTTTTAGACCTTAACACCCTTTAGACTGCTGAGATCCCTTGACCCTTTCGACTTTTTCGACTTCTGAGACTTTGGACCCCTTCATACCACTTTAGACCCTACCTACTATTGGAACATACGCTTTAGACCTTTCGACTCTGTGGACCCTTTAAAACCCTTGTGACCCCTTCGACCCCATATATCCTGAGACTCTTTAGACCCCTCGAGACACTTTAGAGTTTCGACCCATTTCGATATTTTAGACCATTTGAACCTCTGAAGACCTTGATACCTTTAAGATTGCTCAACCCATTAGACTATTTCAAACCCTTAGATACCTTAAGACTCCTCAAACCATTTTCACCCTTTCACTCCATAGACCGGGTTATCCCTTAAGAACCCTCAAACTCCTCACTACTATTGGAACATACCATTCAGACCTTTGAAGACCCTTTAGACCTTTTCAGACCCTTTAGACCCCTGAGACCACATAGACCCTTTCAGACCGCTTCAGACCCACAAGATGCCTGAGACCCATTAGACCATTTCATACTCTTTGACTGATTTTTCCTTTAGACCCCTTTAGTCCCTGTGGACCATGTCGACCCTTTGATCTTAAAGACTCCTAACTACTATTGGAACATATATCCTTTAGACCTTTTTAACCTTTTAGATATTTTAAGACCCTTTAGACCATTTAAGACCCTTTCGACCCCTTCACCCTTTAGACCTTTTAGCCCCTACAGACCCTTCAGACCCTCCAGAACCCAAACACGTTTTAGACCCCAAGACTTTAAACTCCCGAAATACCCTTTAAACTCCCCTAGACCCTTTGACCCCTTAAGACCCTTGCACCAATGAGTCACTTTCGACATTTAGACCCTTTGTACCTGAACATCCTTTAGACCCATTTAGACCCTAACTACTATTGGAACATACCCCTTAGACCCCTAGAGACGATTTAGACACCTTATGACCTTTACACCTTTTAGACTGCTTAGACCCATTGACCCATTGGACCCTTTTGAACCCAAAGACACCTTAAGACTCCTTAGACCCTTTCCCACTTTTAATACCCATCTAGACACTGTAGAACCTACGCACCTCTTTAGAAATCTTAGATCTCTTCAGACCCTCAGACCTCAAAGTACTAATGGAACATATGCTTAAGACCTTTTAGACCCTTTATATCCCTGAGACCCCATTGACTCTTGGACCCTTTAGAACTTTGAGACCCCTTCAGACAGCTTTTAGACCCCTTTATCCTTTGGACACTTTTGATCCATTGGACCTCTTTGACGGTTTCGACCCCTCAGACATTAAAACTCCTGAGACCCTTTTGACCCCATATATGTCTTAGATCTGAATACCCTTTTAGACCATGTAGACCCTCTTAGACCATGAAGATCCCTGACCATTATTGGAATATACCCTTTAGTCGATTTAAACCTTTTCAACCCTTTAGATATTTTTGGACGCTTTAGATCTTTAAGACTCTTTACATATTTTTTAGACCCTGTGAACCCATTCAGCATTTAGACCTTTTCGCCCATTAAGACCAAGGGCTCTTGGTCTTTTCGCCCATTTAGATGTTAAATCGCATCTTTGGAGCGACGAGAGGTCTCCTTCGGGGCTCCCTGCTGACGTTCTCAAAGTTAAGTTTCCGGTCGTTATTTGTCCCGTTTTAACTGTTTAATTTTCTCACCTACATGTTACTGTGTGTTCCTAGTTCGGTTTTGTTTCAAAAATCGTGCTATTTTGTGAGTATTTTTGTCGACGTTCTTACCTGGTGTTTGAGGCCTAGGCCTTGGCCTCGGCTTGAGGCCTACCGGTTCCACTCGGTGTTCGATCGTTTTTTTTGTTTTGTTTTTTTTTCCTCCCCATTACCTTCAATTTCTATCCTCCCCATTACCTTCAATTTTCATCCTCTCCACTTTCCAAACATCCCCCATTCTCCCAACTAATCTCTTTCTTATCTCAAAAAAAAATAAAATAAAAAATACCCAACAACAACAACACGCTCACCTTCTCCCAATTCTGTTTCTTCTTCTTCCTCTAAACTTCCTCCTCTCTTCTTCCTCTTCCTCGATTTTTTTCTACACTTCCATGACCTAATCTGTTGAACTCTCTCAAACATTAATATTAACAACAAAAACGATCTTATAATGCTTCATCTTCCTCTCTCACACACCTGTGGTTCTCTTTACTGTTTCATAATGCACTACTCTTCTGCTATTTTAACAGACTGCTCTCATTTCGAGCTCTCCTTCATTCCTTGCCGAAAAAATCCAACTATTACAGCGCTTCTTCTCTCCATTTTCTGAATTCGCCTTTATCGCATCCATCAAGAATTGTGTTAAATCGCATCTCTGACCTAAAACTTTTAAAAACCACAGTTTGCCATGGATGTTCGCTTTCCATCAACCATTCTTTTTTTCCAACTTCAGTGCCAACTCACCCCCCTCACCCCTCACTCTCATTCTCAAAGCAACCATCCCACTCTTCTCCCTCCAAGCCTCCCTCTCACCTCTCTCAAAAATTCCCCCTCACCTTTCTCCCACCTTTCATCCCCCTCACTCATCCTTCTCAAAGTTGCCCCCCGCTCTCATCCACCAAGCTGCCGCCCTCCACTGCCCTCTCACCTCCATCTCTTCACTCCGCGTCCTCAAATCCTCAACTGCCTTCTTCCTTGTCTCTTGTCCCCCCTCTGCCCCAGCACCACAGAGCCTTTTCTCCTCCTCATTCGGCCCCCTCCCCTAGCTATTCTGCAATACCCCACACACTTTCAACAACCCTCCTTACCTCCCCCCCTCATCCCTTGTCCTACCCTCCCCCTCCACCTCCTGCACACAAAGCCTCCTCCCCTCCCTCTTCATAAGAAGTGTGGACCTCAAATATCCGGGGCCTTCGCTCAAACCTTTCAGATCTTTCCATACAGGTTGCCACTGACAAACCTGACATTATCTGCCTAACAGAAACTTTCCTCTCCCAAGACGTGTCTGTATCCCAAGTATCTCTCCCTGGTTACTTCCTCCTCCGGTTTGACAGACCTGAGTCTCGTTCTGGTGGAGGAGTTGCGCTCTTCATCAAAGACTCTATTCCTCACTCTCCATGCACTGCTCTCACTCCCCCACACCCCCAGGAATACCTCTGGCTTCGGCTTCCCCTCCACTCCCACCTCATGTTTATTGTACCGTCCACCGAACAGTGATGACTCCATCTACACCTCACTATCCGAAAACATGGACCATCTTCTATCTTCTCATCCAAACTCTCTCTTCCTCTTATGTGGTGACTTCAATTGTCATCACGTCAGTTGGCTAGGTGTGGGTACCTCTCTCACCTGCCATGGCACCTCAGCAAAAGCTTTCTTTGACTCATTACGACTGACTCAATCGGTCAACTTCCCGACCCGGATCTCAACCAATGGTACTCCATCTCTTCTGGATCTGATTTTGACAAATTTCCCTGACAATATCTGCTTCTCTTCCTTCGCTCCAATCGGTTCTTCTGACCACGTCCTTGTCAAAGTGGACATCTCTCTGGCTGTTATCAGAGAACCACTTCACCGCCGTCGAGTTTGGCATTTCACTAAAGCCGACTGGCAGGGTCTCCAAGCAGCCATCAAACTTCTAGACTGGTCTCCTACGCTACTTTCTCCAACATCAACTGATCCTGGGAATTCTTTCAAAGAAACTTGCTCTCCCTTCATGCACAGATTTATCCCCTCTCATGTTCAGTTGTCCTACCCTTCCTCCCGCCCTTGGTTTACTGAAGCTTGTGGCGAGGCAGTTGTCCTGAAACAACTTGCCTTTGCTTCATGGAAAGCAAACCCAACTGAGGGCAATCTCAGTTCCTTCCACAAAGCTCGGAACAAGTGTGTATCTACCCTCAGGAGAGCCAGAAAACAACATCTTTCTCATCTCAAGTCTGAACTCTCAAACCTCTCTCCCTCCTCAAAATCCTGGTGGCGTTTAATCAAATCTGTTTCTGGTGTATGTTCCCCCTCCATCCCCTCCCTTACCTCAAATGGCCGCACTGCTGATACCACACGTGATAAAGCTGAATGTCTAAACTCGGTGTTTGCAGCTAAATCTTGTGTCCTAAACCCATCACTATCTCTACCCACTTTACCCAGTCGCACCCAACTGTCCCTGGACTCTGTATCCTTTTCTCCTGACAACGTGGAGAGCTGGCTTTCAAACCTCGAGTCAGATTCTGCAACCGGTCCAGACGGCATCAACCCACGTGTCCTCAAAGCCTGCTCTTCTGTTCTTGCTCACCCTCTCTCTGTTCTATTCACCCTCTCATTTGCCCAAGGTCATCTGTCATCTGCTTGGAAATCTGCAAACATCACTGCCCTGCATAAAAAAGGTGCAAAAACAGATCCCTGTAACTTCAGACCAATCAGCCTTCTCCCAATCATCAGCAAGGTTATGGAATCCATCATCACTTCAGACATGAAATCCTTCCTCTTCTCCAATGGCTTGATTTCCAATCATCAATTTGGTTTCAGACCAGGTCACTCTACCCTGGATATGCTGCTTCTGCTCTCCCATCAATGGATGGAGGTCCTCAATGCCAGTCAGGAAATCCGAGCCGTATCCCTGGACATATCACGTGCTTTTGACACAGTCTGGCACCCTGCACTACTCACCAAACTCTCTTCCCATGGTATTCAAGGCCATCTCCACTCATGGCTCGCAGACTTCCTCTCCTGTCGCAGTCAACGTGTGGCCCTGAATGGAGTTCTTTCATCCCCCCTTCATGTCCAGGCTGGAGTTCCTCAACGTAGCGTTCTGGGCCCTGTTCTTTTTCTGGTTTTCATGAATGATCTCTCCGACTCTCTGGAAAATCCTCTATTTCTCTTTGCCGACGACTCCACCCTCTGCCGTACCATCTGTCATCCCTCAGACCGGCAAGCAGCAGCTTCTTCGCTCACTGCAGATCTGGATAAAATCACAAACTGGTCCAACACGTGGAACATGTCTTTCAATCCAGACAAATCTCACACTCTCACTATCTCTCTTCGAAAGGACCGTTTAGAAAACCCCCCCATCCACTTTCTCAACAATCCTCTGGAAGAAGTCTTTTCTTTCAAGCTTTTGGGTCTCACTATCTGCCATGATCTTTCCTGGGAAAGTCACATTTCCAACCTCGCCTCAAAAGCCATTCGCTGACTGGGAATCCTCCGTCGTGCAAAGTCCTTCCTCGGCCCTCTTGAGCTCCTGACCACTTACAAAGCTTTTGTCCGTAGCCTGATGGAATACTGCTCTCCCCTCTGGGCTGGTGCTCCTGCCTCCCACCTTTCTCGGCTTCATGCTGTCAAAACCAGGGCATTTAAGATCATCGGCATCTCCCGCAATGAAGCTGAGTCTTTGGGCCTCTCACTCAATCACCACAGGTTGGTCGGTGGTCTTTCTGTCTTCTACCGACTCCTCTCCAGCCTTGCCCCCCTGCTCTCTCTGCGATTTGTCCCCACCACATTTCCACAGGGCGCTCAAGGTCAGCCAACAACCC
Source organism: Eptatretus burgeri (assembly GCF_056783735.1). NCBI lineage: Eukaryota > Metazoa > Chordata > Myxini > Myxiniformes > Myxinidae > Eptatretus > Eptatretus burgeri. The sequence continues at coordinate 92,673,686 of NC_140963.1, forward strand.
CCTTCTGGTAAAACTACCAAAATCATGAATCACTGCTCATCTTCACTCTTTCATTCCTCTTTTTTCCCGCCTTTGGAATAAGCTTCCTCACTCTATTCTTTCCCATTCTTCCCTCCAGGCTTTCAAAACAGCTGTTCACCACCACCTCTTATCTTCCCCCATCCAAATCCTCGATATTTTCTACCCCCGATAATCCACCCAAGCCCATTTCCTTCAATTCCCCTGCTTTCCCTCCTGAAAGTCCCTGTAATGTCCATCTTCTCTTCGCCATGTTCCCCGTCCCATCCCCATCCCTCTCCCTTCCACAGTTCACCTAATGTGTCTGTTCCCCACTGTTTTGTCCCTTTCACTCCCACCCCTCTTGTCTCATGCCCCCTTGCTGCGAGTTGTGTGTTAGCTCTCATACGAGCTTCGACAAGGTATAAAAAAAAAAAACTCATTAGACTCTTTATACCCCTTACACCTACCCCAAAGACCCTTTATACCTGTTAAACGGATTAGAACCCTTTAGACACTAAATACTATTGCAACATATGTTTTGGATCTTTAGAACCCTGAAGACCTTATAGACCCCCTATAGAACCTTTGAATACCATAGACTACTTTGACCCTTTAGATCTCTGTTCTTCATTGCATGGCCCACAAGCCACTTGGTGGCCCCTGGTGGCCTAAAGTGCGGCCCCTTATGGCCTAAAGTGCTGCTCCTGATGTGTGGCCAATAATGCACAAATGTGGAAGTACCCCCATCAGAATCAATGCTGTCAAATTCACGCAATGATTTCAAATCTGTGTTCCAAAGCGAAGCAAAAAAGTAATATAACTACATCAGTCGGTGGCAGTACAGTATCCACTAAACCCTCAAATATCACAGATTCACAGGTTCCACTATCGCGGGTTTCGACCAATCACGGGAAACTGATTGCGTTCCGATTTAGTTGTCGAGGTATTTCATTTCAGCCAATCATGGTTTTTGAGCTGAGATGAGTCATTGTCTGCGTCGGTGTGTACGATTACCTCCCATTATGAGCCTTTTATTGTTTCTAGCAAGCACCATTGATTGTAATAATCAGACCAGCATACAGGAACTAGCTAAATTTAATAATGAATGATCATCAAACAGGAAATGACATCCATAGATCCTGTAATACTTGATCTACAAGATCTAGTGGACACACAACAGTTAATAATGGTTCCCAAACGTAAAACGATGGACATAATTAATCATGCCAAAAGGCAGAGAAAGGTTATGGCATTGTGTGAAAAAAACAACAAGTTGTTAGATGTTGGCAAGAGGTGAAGGTGCGGCATCTGTGGACCGCCATTATGGGATCAGGGATCAGTTTTTGTCAGTACACTACATACACATGTGAAGCAACCTTTTCGACAATGAACATTGTGAAAATTAAACAGAGGAACAGATTGACAAATGAACATTTGGACTGTCTCACAAGGATTGCTACGACGGATTGCAAATGCTGTATGAAGAGGGTCATGGAGCATCAGGCACACTTCTGCTTATCCAGCTTTTAAAGTAAGTTCTGCAATCTAACTTATTGTTTTATTGCCATTACCAGAACAAAAGCCCACCAAAAGTGACGGGTTGGAATTATTTTGTTCTAAATATTCAAGTAGACTGGAAGATATGATGTTTCGTTCGCAAGAAAAAAGCGTTATTTTAAAAAGAAAAAAAGTTGGCACGTCATGCACAAATGTGACCATATTATCTTTACCTTCTGGGACGTTTCATTTTGACAGTACAGTTTCGTGAGCATGCAATAAATATAGGTCTGAAGCCTCGGCCTAGCATCAGATGTGCTTATGATCTTCTTTTTTTTTGACATCCTACGGACATAAATGAACCTTTATTTTACTCTTGCATGTGTTACACATCATGTGCAGCAAATTTCACCTCCCTGTGCCATGTAATTTTTTTTTAACGCTTCTGTACACCGCCTTTGAGGCCCACTTGCAAGTCACCGTCTACAATTCCAAGAGAAGAGAAGTAATTACTCTTTTATGAAAAATGTTTTTTGAGGTTTTCTTATCCTGAAAAATAGACCATAGTGAACACACAGTCGTGTTAAAATATTGACCTTTAAAACCCTACTCAAATTGTCCATATGAAGGGGGAAAGACAAATACGCAAATACACACTGTGTTTTATAGAGGTAGATTATTGTAATATATCTGTATTAATTTGATTAAAACACGTACCTTAAGTCGGTGGCTTCGTATTCAATTTTTGTTTCTAATAATTAAGCCTATTAATTTTATTGCACATGCAGACTTCTATTTAGTTAACCTAGCGGTTATATAATATTACATAATTGCATTGAGGATTGCATTATTTTGTCTTACACGCGACGCGGTGTAGCGGCTCTCACACTGCTGTCTTATCGGCGAAAGTAGCCCCCCCCCCTCTTAAAATAGTGAAGATCACTGCTTTATACCTTCACACTCTTTAGGCACCTGAGACCGTTTAGACATGTAGACCTTTAAACGCTCGAGACCCATAAGACCTCTTTAGATGCACACCACACAAATAACTTTCAACTCTTCTTCAACTCTTCTTGCAATATACAGACTACTTTTTTCAGTAAATAATTCGCAAACTCCATCTGCCCGGAGGGTGGGTTCTCTGCAAGCTATATACAAAGACATTAGCAGATAAGAGGACAATTTTTTATTCTATTTCTTTAAACAGCTACATTTATTCCCACGTTCTTGTGGAGTTGGCCAGCGAAAGATGTTGACCCAAGTCTTTCACTAAGCTGTTGGTTTATAGTGTTGGGCACGATATTTTACTTTATCACGATCTATGCACTGTGGAAATTATTGCTGTGGAAATTATGGTAAGTCACTATGCTAGAGACCATTGTAGGTGTGAAGAAATATTTGTAATGGCAAAAAACTCGATTATGCAATCTCTGGCTGATGTGGCTATTTGTCTTACAATATGTAAATTACATCACGTACGGTGTTTTACAACAGTAAAAAAAAAACAGGATGATGCATCTACTTGTCTTGTGTGGCCAATTTTGGTTTCTCAAAGTGGTGGCTGTACTTTGCTTCAAATTTCCCACAAATATACTGTAAATCTTTCCCTCGTCTTCATTTGAAATACAAGTTGAGCATATTGTTTTAACATCCCAAATGTAAAACTTGATAAATAATATTGGAAGAACATTACTGAAAGCTCAATAAATATAGGTTTAAAGCCCATATACAGTATCTTACACGTACAAAATGATGGTGGAAATGATGACCAATAAACATTATGAATAACTGGCCCTACAGGGTGTTTTTGACCTCAAAATTATATAAATAATTGGATCCACATGCAGTAAACTAAAAAAAAATATAAAGATAAAAACTAGCTGAGATTAATTGAATCAACAGTTTTTATGTAGGTATGCATTTCATGCCGCTTGGATTGAAAGAGTGCCTCGGGGGCACGTTTATCCTGAAGAGGAATGCGTACATGTGGCTGTTTGGATGGCACGAGCCCCCAAAGCACCCTCTCTTGATGGTTCATTTCATGCACACTCTGGAGAAGCACTTACAAGACCCAAGCCTTCACTGCTCTTTCATCAGCTCTTGAAAGCTTCTGCGGGAATGGCTGATGAGCAGTTGTGCATTGAGTCTCACTCAATAAGCAGGTACATTGGATTAAATGTGAAGCATTATTTCGTGGTAATGATGTGACATTAATCAATGCAGAATTCGAAGGAAGCCTGCCTTCACAGTGATATTGTTTTTTTCTGACTGAATGCTACATTTACAATTTTTGCTCCAAAAGCAAAGCTTTGCCTGTGATGCTCTTTACGCAACTATATATTTAGGGAAACAATGGATTCCATAAACCAAAAGTTGACAAAGAGTGCGTTTACTGCATGGGAAACGAGGTGCAGCTGACGTTTTGAGCATTAACCCTTCATCAAAGCAACAACAAAATGCGCTTTTTTGATCTGATGAAAGGCCAATTTGCATCTCGTCAGCTGCAGTTCTTTTTACAAGGTCGGAAACGCATTCTTGTTCACTCAGGTTTGATGGAATCCATGGTTTGTCTTGGGTACCGATACAGATTGAGAGGAGTCTTCACAGAAGCTGGTGTTCAGCATCGGGCGTGCGCGCACACACACACACACACACACACACACACACACACACACACACACACACACACACACACACACACACACACACACACACACACACACACACACACACACACACACACACACACACACACACACACACACACACACACATTTTGCTTTGTTGTTCGGGGGAAACGACCATGTACAAGGCACACACAAGTGACCATGTCCAAAGAAGTGATGACCACAACCATAGGCAGAGACCCCATTGCAGCACACACTCCAAGTGGTTACGGTAACCAAGAAGAAGAGGAAGTAGAAGTAAAGCTGATACCTTCGAATATGCTGATGCATATATGGCTGTTTGTGCATTTTTTGATTGTCTTGTGGGCACAATCCTGGACAGGTCGGCACACTGATGGCTCATTCTTCCTATGAAGCTGGTACTCATTTTGACGATTTTGGAAGGATGACAGACAGATGACAGACTGACTCAACCCACCTGGTGTTATTTAACGACATGACAGGGGGCTTGAACTCAGAGCCTGAAGGGCCGAATTTACGAAAGGCATTTAGTTCGCGTTTTTGCTAACACACGTCTAACACTAACCCTGACAAAACATCGTTGTAGCACTCCGCTAATTACCCACTTAAACAGTACTTTACATTGAGGGAGATGTAATCGTTATGCACGTTTTAACAGCCGATTAGTCTCTGTGAAACTCCACCCATACTGTATCTCCAACATCCAAATGAAATGATGCACTTGCATAGAATAAAAGCACCGCAGAAAATTGTTGGATGGGATTTAGATCATTGCTCCTCATTGTTGGTTGATCCTGGTCATCTTGCAGTATATTTAGCAACCAACTAAATATTCAGCAATCAATTCACGTCGATGAACTGCCATATCCTCTACTGCCTCCTCCTGAGGAAATTCAAAAACTCCTCATACATCTATATTCAACGTCCCATGCAAACGAGAAATTTATTTATTATTTTATAATTAAATATATGCAGCCTTTGGCTGCTTGGCTGCTTGGCTGCATCATTTTTTGGGGGCGCAGCTGTGCCGCTGATCCAATGGCGTCTGTTACCATCAGGCTGGTACTCATTCCACTGACCTCAGAAGGATGGCAGGCTGAGTCAACCCGCCTGGTGTTAATTCAACGAAAAAAAAACAGGGGCTTCAACTCAAGACCCTGAGATCTTTATCCAGCCATGCTGACCATTAAGCCAACACCTGGCTTAACTCCTAATTATAAGCCATGCAATGCTTGCTTAATGGTCTTAAATACACTCACATGCCCTTTCTGACTTGTAAAAGTTTTTTTTTTGTTATTTAAATGCTTGTCACTCCATTTTGATGGTGCATTAGATAAACACTGTTCGGGTGAGAAGCAATTAACTTTGAATGGGTGATCATCACACGATTAGCGATTCTACACGCGTTTAACTCTTAAAGCCTTTCTTAAATTCGGCCCTCAGATCTTAACAACGTTGGTAATGTCACACCAACTCTTTATTAACAATTTACACACTTTACAAACATTATATACCCACAGCAGGGTTGAGGGACAAAATGGAGAGAGATTTGGAGAAATAAGGATGTGAGGAAGAATGAGAGCAAAGGTTGGGGCGGGGAAGGGGGAGAGAAACAGGGGGTGAACAATGTATCCACACAGATTGATACAGCTGCAACGCTCAATCACAGAAGTGGAAGGAGAAACTGTAAACTTGGAAAGACGTGGGCTTGGGGAGGGTTAACGGGGGTAGTAAAGATTGTGGATGTGGATGGGGTTTAGTGGTGGTGAACAGTAGTATTGAAGAGACTGAGGAAGATGGTTCCACAGGTGGGGAAAAAAGAAGAGGAACGAATGAGTTGAGGAGAGCAGTGATTCTGAATTTTGTGAGTTCCATGAGAGGGGGGTTCCTGGCAGACTGTGTGCACCCTGCAGAAATCGGGGATGCATGGGTTGGGGTGGGTGGGGGTGGGAGGTGGACAGAGCACAGAAAGAGCAGTGGGTGCAAGAACAGAAAGGAAGCGGTATAAGACAGACGGACCACCGACCTCTCTGCGATGTGAAAGTGCAAGGCCCAGAGACTCGGCCTCACCACAAAAGATTCCATTGATTTTGAATGCCTCAATTTCCATGTTTTCAAACTGAATAAGGTGTGAGGTAGGGGTGTCAGCCCAGAGGAGAGAGCAGTACTATATCAAGCCATGGATGAAGGCCTTATCGGTAGATAAATGTTCAGGTGTGCCAAAGAAATAATTTGCACAACAGAGGATGCCCAGTTGACAACTGTTTTTTGCTACCAACTTAATTATGTGATTGGTCCAACAAAGGTTATAGTTGATAGTGAGGCCCAAAAGTTTGAGTGACTGATGCAGTTGACGAAAATGCATCAGAAACCAAGGTAGTTGTCACAGTTTGTGGGTATCCTGGAGCAGCGTACGCGTCACGATTCTTGAATACGAATGCTCCAGGCTGTTTCACCAACACTTGCAGAGTTTCAAATCACCTTTTATTTAATCTAAAGTACTACAGATGCGTCAGTAAATAAACCGTGCCTTTTCCAGATACATGCATACGTCCCACCAGACCGGGGAAGAATGCTCTTGCCCGCTTGCAGTGGAGATGGCGTGACACATGGGCGGAGCATAAATATGCATGAGGCAAAACACGAACACGCATGAACTAAAACATGAACATGCATGAGGCAAAAAATGTGTGGAACATAATCTACATTTTACATTCAAACTTAGTTACATCACAGTGGGCACATTGAGAAATTGTATTGAGCACGTGATTATCAACTTCAACATGCAGTGAGCAGGAGAGGCAACCCCAACTAATTTACAACGAAGGCAAGTGTGAATTCGAGGACAAGGCGGTCGCAGAGGTCAATGTTATACATTCTGTTTTTGACTCGAAGACTAAGATTGATGGCTTCTAAGACGCAGGGCTTTTTGTTTAGCATATGTGTGCAAAGCATAGTTGTTTAGATTCCCAAAGTCAACCAAAAGCATATGTGTGCAAAGCATAGTTGTTTAGATTCCCAAAGTCAACCAAAGCCGGAGGAGTGCTCAGGCTGTCAGGTTTTCTACAATGGCTCCACCCAGAATGAAGGGCCCGTTAATGGCACACAAGCCCAACAGAAACAGCATGCTGAGTGGCCAATTCGGCCATTCTGAAGCCAGAGCTCCAATAAACGTTGGGCTTCCAAGGGAGTCTTCATTTAAAAGGGAGAAACCCTCCGAACAGGACAGTAATCTGATTCCAACAACATCCCTAATATCTCTTTTCCTTGATCTGCTCCCTCTGTTTCTTGATGTCGTATGTATCTCTGGTGTCATCGTCCTTTTATGACAAGTGATTACTATGATTTTATCAGCTGAGTTCACATTTCACTACTCTTTACTTAACTGAGGTATAAAAAAAATATGCAACAATTCTATGACAAAACATTACTTGTGCATTTACTAAATTATAAGTGTGTTCACAACAATAAGTATATCAACCATTACATTCAATCAAAGCAAAGCATCACAACTAAGTGTAAAAATTCTAATTTTCATAACAATATATGAGTGTGTGTGTGTGTATATACTGTATATATATATATATATATATATATATATATATATATATATATATATATATATATATATATATATATATATATATATATTCGTGTCAAAGGGTCAATTATTATTGACCTTGTTGCGGCAGGAGGTGTTCAGCCCACGATGAACCAAAATGATCCTTTACTGTGTTCAACCCAAATGGAGGCATCTCACATGCATGGGAATCACAAGAAAGAACACAAGAAGCTTAATCTAATTTAATCTGGATCTTCACCAAAATCTAATCATTTCGTCCTAGTCACACACCAAACCTGTCCACTAAATTTCATCAAGATCCGTCCACAACTTTTTGAGATATCCTGGACACAAACAAACAGACAAACAGACAGAAAGGGGTGAGTAGGGTAAGAATACTGATTCTGGCTCACTTTTCCCCATGTAAATGAATGGGGGATTTTCAGCGATTTATATTTTTTTTCCCTAAAAATAAATCCCCTTTTTATCCCAAGGTATATTTATTTGTCCCCCCTTTTAACTTGGAGGTTGAACCTCATTGAATTGAACACCTGGGGGTTGAACAGCTCACTCATTGAACCTATAAAGATTTGTTCATTCTCAAATTCCTTCAATAGTTTAATTTTCTTTGCACAATAATCCCCATCTAAAATATTGACAAACAAAACATTTGAATCTTTATATTTTTTAAGATACCCCTTTTGTGCCATTACGAAATGATAAACTTCTCTTAATGCTCTTGTTTGACCACCTCCTGAGCCACATATCATTTTGAGATTATAGTAAATTGTTTTTTCATTGTTCAATTGATAACCATCAAAGTTTTCAGTCCATTCAAGGATATTCATTTTTTTCTTTACATCCTCTAACTTACTAGTTTTTAAATTAATTCGCTTATTTGCTTTATTTACCTTTGTTTTAGTTATTTTTTCAATAAGACTTATTTGATATTTTTCACATTCATTATGTTTTCCATTTATATACCAAGACTGAGATTTTCTCCACTCTTTAGTTTGATTAATACTTGGTTTAACCATTTATATATTGTGAAAAAACGCGACGGTAGCCCTTAAAAAACCCTAACCCATCTTCCCATCGTTAAAACATAATCTATTTTATACACTCTATCATACAATATCCATATGGAACACAATCTATTCCATTATCTAAAATAAATCTCTTATCATCAAAGGCTCCTAATGCCTTTTTTATTTACTTCTTCACTATATATGTTATGTTTATAACTTCTTATTGTATTCATTTTCCTATATTCTTCTTTCTTATTCATCAAACAATTATAATAATTTCTAAAAGTTATTGATTTCTTTATTACATATTTCTTTATTCCCTTTAACCTCTTATCAATCTGTTCACCATACTTATAAGCATATGCCTTTGCTCTCAATCCAATAAACTCACTCATTACTTTTCCACCCAACTCATCCTTAAACTTACCAATAACCTTTTCATTCTTTTTGGAAAATAACTCACTCTTCTTGCTGAAATTACTTGTATCATATACTCCAATATTTTTCTTCATATCTTCATAAACATCATCAGTTTTTATATCTAGGATAAAACTATCAGTGTCCATATACAACAATGAAACATTTTCACCATACTCTTTCTTTAAGTCATTATACAAATAATCATACATCAATATCTTTGATAAATCAAGAACTGCTGTTCCAATATAAATTGGTTTATCCATTACAATACTTTCCTTTTTCATATGAATTGCAGAAAAGTTCTCTGAAAAAACCTCTTCTCTCTCAAAACTTGGTTTATTTATCAATCTCGAAGCTTCTTTCCAAGATGTTGCGAATCTAATGTTTTGCCTGTTTCTAACATTTTCCATAGTCTTTCCAAATACAGCATTATTCATTAATTTATAAAAGTCCCCTTCAAATTTTACTTTTGTATTTGCTCTCATATCTGTATTGAATTGAATATACTTTTTCACCCAAGGACTTTGTTTAAATTTTAAAACTCTATGAATTTTAGCTACTCTCAATCCTTCTCTCAAAAACTGTTTTAAGCTTCTCTGATGCAAAACATATCCCTCTTTATCATAGAATGTTGTTAATAACTTTTCTGTTGATTTACCTTTAATATTAAAACTTTTATGATAATCACTTAACCATTCTTTCTTTGGAGTTTCTTTCTCACATGCAAAAGGAAGATCTTTATGCTTATTATGAAGATCACTCGGGTACCTCAAATCAACTTCAAAATAATAACCTTCTTCTTCGTCATTCAATTCCTCTTGAGAAGAAATAACAATATTCATCAAAGCCTTTTCATAATCCTTTTCTTCCACCCACTCTAATTTACCATAAGGCAGAGATTGAGACATTGCCCATCCATACAAATTATTAGCATCAAAATACATCAAATAATTACTATCTTTTTCACTATCATAATTTGGGAGATATTTATTATTTGCTTTCGCATATCTTTTTGAACATACTTGTGATATTCCACCTCTCTTGGACTTCTCAATCATCAAAAGCATATCAACATCACTGATTAAATCTATATCTTGTTTTGTCATTTTCAACATTGCACTCCAAGCTAAACCAGGAGCTGTGAAATAGTGGGCAGGGTCTAATCCATAACAATTTTTATTATGACAGAGTGTTCTAAAAGCCTCAAACACATCAGCTAACAATAAAACATCTGTTTTTAGATATAAATCATGATATTCTCCAAGGTTCTTTATCTTAAATATTTTCCATATTTCTTGTGCGTGTTTATATTCCTTATCACTTATCTCTTCTTCATAAAGGTTATTATAGAAACTTTCTTTTGAAGGAAGTTGTGTTTCTTTAAATCTCATAAATGAATCCATATAATCATAAGGATAAATTCCCTTACTTGTAAGAATTTTCTCTTTACTTTGAATTTCATTCCTTGTTTGAATTTCCTCTCTCGTAAGAATTCCTTCTTTAATCAGAATTTCATCTTTAATCTGAATTTCCTCTTTAGTTCGAATTTTCTTTATAATTAGAATTTCATCTTCAGTTAGAATTTCCTCTTTACTTTGAATTCTCTCTTTAATCTGAATTTCCTCTTGAGTGAGAATTTCCTCTTTTGGAAAGAATGAATTAAGATTTGGAAAAGAGTCCGTGGAGCTTAGATTTGATGCGAGGTAGGCTAGTGGTGTTCCCATAAACTTGTAAGAATCTAAAAACCTAATACGAGTTATAGGTTTTGTGAATATCATTTTTGAAAATGAAATATACTTTTGACTTGTGTTTGTTATAGCAGAAATATTCCCTGGTGTTTTTGAAAGTTCATTTATAAATAGATGTGTATCATAGTTGGCGCTGTTGTGAAGAAAGACTGGAATAAAAGAAGGTAATTTATAATTAAGATTACAACAGGAATGAGCGGGACCTCTATATTTACCAGTAAGATGACAATGGTCTCTAACTTTAGACTCCTTAATTTCCCCCTCACAAATATGACAGATATTGTTCATTCTAAATTCTAATTTTTCTTCTTTGGTTAATTTCATCGGTTCATTTGTTTCTTTCATTAATTTAGTGAGTCTTATACAATCCTTTTCTAATCGTTTTACAAACTCTTGTGAAGCATTTTTTCCACGATAATGTTCAAGTTTGTTATACTTTTCTCCAACAGATGATTTGATATAATAACAAAAACCACAAGGAATATGTTTTTGATATTTATTTGTATATGGTTCTTTTGGATTAGGAGAAGCAGTATTTATCTTTTTAAGGATACATTCAAAATCAGCGTATATCACAAATGGGTGCATGATAGATTTATTATAATCTTCAAAAAAAATCTTTTCACCAGGTTTAGGCATTGTAATTACAGCTGATTTATGATTACTACAATATTTTGAATGTTGTTCTAATCGTTCTTTTGTATGAAATGAATTAAGACATCGCTTACAAGGATATATTTTGTTTGCTGTTCTGAATACCTGAGAAGAGATTAATCTTGATAAATTATTGATGTATGTGTAATGTGAATTCTTTCCAACACTAAAATATAAAAGGTCAATGTGTGTTTCTTCATTTTTATAGTTGTTTGAAATTTTTAATATTTGAATTTTGTTTGTATCCGTTAATCCATATACATTAATAGAAAGATTATTCTTTTTCTCAAATTTAGGAATATCTGTTAATGGCATTGGGAATTTAAAATCTTTAATGTCCAAGGTATTCTCATATTTCATATATTGTTTTACTCTTTCTGAATTACATTTTGGTGGATGTAAGTGAGCAAGAACAGACCAGAGAAAACATTTATTATCATTGTTCTTAATATTAACAACTGCCTTCTTTAGTTTTATTTCTTTTGGTAATTCAATATAAGAAGAAGCTTTAAGAGGGTTTGATTTTAGAATGTGTATATCTAAAAAGATGATTTTTTTAATATTGAATCCACTTCCTACCACTGTATTATCAACATCCTCCTCTTGTCTTGATAGTTCTTCATAAACCCCACTATTCAAAAAATCTTGAAATGATGTTATAAAATGAAGATCTGTTCTCATATAAGGAGTTTGTTCTTCATCTTGTCTTTTCATATTCATTTTCACTCCCATATAAAACTTAAAAGTTTTTATTTCTTTTAATGTCTTTTTAATAAATTTTTCAACATCGGGTTTCACTATTTCAATTGATTCAGCTATTGATGATGGACTGGGTTCTCCAAATTGAAAAATCCTTATTTTTATATGCCCTTTAAATGCCTCATCAGTGTTTTTAATATAATAGTCTCCCTTTACTTTAAACTCATTTTTCTTGTGTTTTTGTGATTGAAGATGTTGATTATAACTACTCTTCAAAACATCCTTTGAACAGATATCACAATGTTTTCTTTCCAACTCAAGAGGAGATATTTGATGAAATAGATTAAATGTGTGTTTGTTGGTTCGGAGGTGTTTTCTATAATGTTTATATTCGTGATTACAAACATCGCAGTACGTTGTATTCACCATATTTATAGAATAAAACTTTGCTTAAACTAAAATTTTCTTGATGAAAATTTCGTTTAATTTATAGGTGAATCTGTGCTTAAAAACATTTTATCCTCCAACTTTTTCACTTAATAAATACAATGTTTCAAGACACAAAAGACAAGTTTCAATCAATCTCTTCATCTGTTAAAGATACTGAGAAATATGTCAAGGATGTAAAATTGAACAAAGATAAATATAACAACTATTGGATAAAAACTATTATGGTAAATAATATGAGTTCTTCAATTTCCTTCAGTGGAAGGGCTTTTAGTATACCTGGTAGAACATCAATTAAAGTATCTCTAACAAAAGTTTCTCCTCTCCTTCTAGTAATATATTCAAAACTAGAAAAAGCAATGAAACAAGAAAAAGTATCAAAGAACAAAAACCTTATGGATGAAGCTTTAGAAAGAAAAGATAAGACCATCTGTAATATGCAAGGAGAAATTTGTATTTTTTTCAACAACCTTAAAGATGTAAATCTTGATGAAATAAAGGATGTTAATATATCAGGTGAAATGACATTTCGTTCAATAGTAGTTAACGATAATTTTAAAATTACCTTTAATATAAAAAATGTTGTCGTTGAATCTGATAATGAAAAAAAGTATATCGATATCGATGGTAATATACAACTGAAAGTATAGATGAATTTCAGTTTAAGTAAAGTTTTACTTTATAAATATGCTAGACTTTCCTGATTCTCCATATGACAAATTTGAGAATTGTCCTGCGTGTGAAAGACAGGGATTAAACACAGAGTCAAAAGCCTATAAACAATGTATATTCTGTGATTATCTTCTAATTAATGATAATAAAAAATATAAAAAGGAAAATAATTCTTTTAGATTTACACCAAAAATGAATTACTTTACAAGATTGATTAGAGAAATGAATGTAAAGTATGAGGATGATAACACACCTTTCCTTACAAGGAAGAAACTGAACGTATAAGAGAAATGTTCAAAGGATTGTTGTTGTATATTATTCATGGATGTAATTTTCAGGGAAATATCAACACAAGATATTGTATAAATAAAATAATGGATTATCTTGAAATTAAACCTGAACTTAGGATAAAATATAGAGTTTCTAAAAGCCAATAATAAATTAAATAACCTGTTTTTCAAATATATAAATGAATGATTTTTTACCTATTTGGGAAAATAAGATAAAATTTAACAACCATAAAAATCTCCCAAATTCATTAAGATGTCTCATAGTTGGTTCAAGTGGATGTGGAAAAACCTGCTTACTTTTAAAAATGCTCCTCACTCCCAACTTTTTAGATTATGATAATTTAATAATTTTCACAAAGTCGAGTTTTCAACCAGAGTATCAACTACTCTCACAAGGTTTTAATGCTGGTCTTCAAAAAGAAGATATAATAGGTTTATTTAAACGTCAAAAAAACCTAAATGATTATAACATTGAAGATATAATTCAACTATTTTGTGATACACAGAGATGTAAAAAGAAATCAAATCTTATAACTTGTATTCTTAGTGATAATACGGATGATATACCGTCTCCCCAAGATTTGGATAAATCAAAAAAGAACCTCGTTATCTTTGATGATTGTGTTAATGAGAGAAACCAAACGGTAATGGACAGCTACTACACAAGAGGGAGACATTCTTCTTGTAATTGTATTTATCTTAGTCAATCGTACTTTCAACTTCCTCGTCGTTCCATCAGAAACAATGCTAATACTTTTATTTTATTCAAGTTAAATTCAATAGATATCAATAATTTTTGGAGAGATAATTGTTCTACATTATGTAGTAAAAAGAAATTTGAGGATTATATGAAGCACACGACTGAAAAATATAAATATATTGTTGTGAAACAAGATGAGATATTAAGGGATATATTTTTTGTTTTATAAACAACTACATATATAAATGACAACTATTATTATAAATCTTGTGGGTAAATCTGCTTCTGGAAAAAACTTTCATAAATCAAGGTTCTTGTGTAGTACAAATGAGAATATTGTAAATTTACTTAAAAAACACCCCGTGATACGCATTGTATCAACAACAACTAGAGCAATAAGACCTGGAGAAGTAAAAGGTGAAGATTATCACTATATTTCAGTGGAGGAACATATGCGATTGAGGAATGAAGGACAAATATTTGAGGAGGTTTCTCTTGGTACAACAAAATATTCACATTGTAAGAGTGAGTTAAAGAAACTAAAATCTGGTGGTGTTGGGATATTAGAAACTAATCCAGAAGGAACGAGACAAATTATTAAATATCTGAGCGGAGTGAAGATTTTATCATTCGGTTTTGATGTTGATGAAGAAACTCAACACAAACGTATGAAAAGCAGAGATGCAAGGATTAGTGAAGAAGAAATTACAACTCGCATTAATGTTAATAAAGAATTTGATGAAATATTTAAAGAAAAGGATTTATTTGAACACATCTACTTGAATGATGAAGAAAAGGAAAATTTCCCTGTTGATCTTTACAATTCATTAAATGATATTTTACAATAAATAAATGGATACAAAAGAAAGAGCAAGAAGATTTAAGGAACATCAAGAGTTGGTTTCAAAAGTTGTAAAACAACAGGAAGACATAAAGAAGAAACGCAGACAGAAACTAACGGGCGAAGAAGCATTTGAAAAAAAACAAGAGAAATTTTTTAAACCACTTTTAAAAACTTCCCAAGAAAAAATGAAAGATGTTTCCACAGTTCCCACAGTAGAATATACTCCTAGAAAGCTTCAAATGTTAAAAGATTTCAGTCAAATGACGGAGGAAGAATTAGAGCATTTAGGAGAATTAGAATATGATGATGAAGGTTTATTTCAACAACTGGAAGAGATTAATCAACCCCCTGATTATATTGTGAATGCTGTTCAAAACAATGAATATTCAGCGGATTCAAAAACCAAAGCAGGACTCATTCCAACAGAACAACCAGCAATATTTCTTCTTGTTCAAGAAAAGGTATTGATATTTAATGATGAATTAAGGTTCTTAAGTTCTGCTCAACCCCCTGTTAAACTAACTCCGAGATTAATGTTTCTTCTCACAAAAGATGGAAGGCAAGGTTCAACTGTGAGGGATGAATCAAAGTATATTGATAAACCATTGGATATGGAAAATAATGATGATAGAGTATATATTGATTTGCTGAACACTCTAAATTATAAGGTTATTCTTTCTGGTAAAAGTAGGAAGAATGAGAAGGAGAAACACATTATTCAGGCTTTAAGTATCCTTGGTTCAGGTATTAGTTTTCTTCCAAATGACCCATCGCAATTAGTTAATAGACTGTTATTGTTGTTTGGCAGTAAGAAGGCTGGAAATAACAATTGTTTTAATGAAGCATCAGCCATTTTAGACCAGTTGATGAACATGAAAATAATTAAGAAATATCAATATAAAGACATTTTATCTCATATTAAATAAGATGAGAAGCACAATCCTGAGTTTTAATTTCACAACAAGCGACCACACATCTTCATTCCCATACCCACTACAACTTGACACAACAAAAGAATATGAGGCATCTTTATTGTCCATGGAGACTTATAATACCTTATTTAATATAACCGAGAAAAATGACAAGTTTAGTTATAATCCGAAGTGGATACAAAACGATAACAGTCTCACCCGGAGCATACGAGATTTCTCAAATATCTTCCGAAATTGCTCGTCTTATGAAAGAACAGGGTGATGAACCAAAAATATTATTATAAACATTCAAAAACATACTTCAAAATCAACGATTAAAGTTAAAAATAACTACAAGGTTGATTTCACAATTGATAATTCATTTAGAGAGTTATTAGGTTTCTCCTCAAAAAAGATTGAAACTAATGGGACGTTTTACAGTGATAATGTCATTCAAATATCCTCAGGAATAAATTCGGTGTTAATTCACTGTGATTTGATTGATGGTGCTTATAATGATGGATTAAAAACAAATACAATATTTTCATTCAGCGCATACTCAACCCCAATTGGTTATAAATTCAATATGGAGCCTAAAAATTTGGTTTATCTACCTGTGTCAGGAAAAACCATACACAGAGTAAATTTTAGGATAACCGACCAAGATAATCGTGTGATCTCTTTTAATGGAGAAGTTATATCCATCAGAATTCACCTACGTGAAGTTTTTCAATAAATAAATACGATGGTTATTGTGAGGAAGCACGAGTTGGGAAAATATAAAATAATTACAGGGGATGGGATGTTCCTTTCCCCGTACTACAAGGGTGAAGGTATGTATCTTGGTAGAGGATACTATAAACCTAAGAGACAAAGGGGTGTTGGACATCAATTTAGAGGAGATGGGATAATTGATACTCTCATGGGTATTGGTTCAACTATTCTTAAACATAAAGACCTAATTGGTTCAACTGCTTCTGCTGTGGGAAATGTAGCAGGTGCTGTAAAGAGTATAAAAGATGCTCAGAAAGAATCTCATAAATTACAAGCAATAAAAGAAATTAAGAAAGGTAAAACTCAGTTGTCCCCCCAAGAACGACAGAAAATAATTCAAATACTTGGATCAGGGTTTCAAAAGTTTTAACATCTTTTTTTCCTAAATAAATACAAGTATGGAAGCAATTGATAGTATCTATGATTTGGATGATACTATTATTATCTCAAACTCCACTAAAAAGAAGATTACTTCAAGGTAAATGCAATAACTGGAACAGACTGGAATACAAATGGTACAAAAAGTTTTGAAATAAATAATCAACAAACCTATTTGAATCTCTCCGAAAGTTTCTTGTTGTGTAAATTTAAATTCACTAAGGCTGGGAATAACACAAACGCTACACTTGTAAATGATTTCTTCTGGAAAATGTTTGATAGTGTGCGATTGTATATTGGAACACAAGAAGTTGAAGCGGTTGATTATGTCTCTGCTGTATCTGAAATGATGAAATTTACACTCTATACATTCAGTGATAGAATGGGAAAGGGGTCTGTCGAAGGTTTTATTCCTGATATGTCAACGGGAACAAACACAGACCCTGGATATATTCAAAGGAAAGGAATGTATAATGATGATACAAAAGCAGAAAATAGTTTTACTGTGGCAGTTCCTCTTAAAGGTATATTTGGATTTTGTGATTATGATAAAGTTCTGTATGGTCTTAAAATTAGATTTCAACTACAAAGGAATGATAATGAAAATAGATTGCTTTTTGGTGTTGGTAATGCTTTTGGTGATCAGAATAAATTTGTAATTGAGGAGATGAGTTGGTATATCAGTGAATATACTCCTAATCTTAAAACAGAAGAGATGTTGAATCGAAGACTTAACTCAAAGAGACCACTCAGTGTATCATACCTCAAAAGAAGATGTCAACACGTTAAACTCAATCAAACTACTTACACGTGGAATTTGGGTGTTCTGGAAGGAAAGCCACGATATCTGTGGATGATTTTTAAAAAGCCAGATGGTGATACTGCGACTGATAAGAATAATGCATTGAGTGATAATGCTAAGGTGAAACAACTTCGCGTTTCTCTAGATGGAACATTTTATCCACGAGATAGATTGGAAATTAATTGGGAAAAAAATGATTTTGCTGAAGCATACAAGTCTTACCAAAAGGTGTGTGAAAGTAATGGAAATAAAGAACCTATTTTGGATATGACAGCATTTAAAAGTTTGTATACAATCTATACGTTTGACCTGAGCGCTCAAAAAGAAACTATAAAGTCTAATCGAGTGGATACTTCCCTATACATTGAAAGAGGAGAGAGTGAAGAAGTTGATACATATTGTTTGCTTTTGGAAGAAACAGAATTGCAGATTAATACAGATAATGGTGTGATGATTAGTCTCACATAATTTTTTTGTTAAATAAATGAGTGGCAAAGTACCAACTGGGGTATATGTTAATCAAATCAATCTTCATAAACTATCATCTTGTGTTCAAAATCAAAAGCCTTGTACGATTAACGTTAATACAATTCAGAGAAAAGGAGCAGTAAGAATTGATGTTTTGCTCACAAGAGAACAGGTTAAAATCTTGAATGACACTGGCTCACTTAAAATTAAAATGACAAAACCAATGTTGAAAAAATATTCAATAAGAGAGACGAGTGGAGGATTTCTCCCATTTCTAATTCCTTTATTTGCTGGTTTAAGTGCGGTTGGAGCATTGACGGGTGGTATTTCAACAGCGGTCAAAACTGCCAACGAAAGGAAGGCTCAACTCCAGGCTCAAAAAGAATTGGAAAGACATAACAAAGAGTTGGAGAAACAAATTAGTGGAAGTGGTGTAATTGTAGATTTTGCTGAAAAACTTGAAGGTCTGCCTGATAAAGCGAGATTGTTAGTTGGAGATATGCTTTCTTCTATAGCACAAGCAGGTGTAAAATTAACGAAAAGAGGTAATGGATTATATCTTTCTAATAAATAAATGAGCATTGATGAGTGGTTGAAAGAATTTGGAAAGAATACAACATCAAATTTACAACTTGCCAAATATTGTAAGAAATTAAAAATTCATAATGTGGTTATTTGTATGAGAGATGAATTAACAAATGTGTCGAAACATACAAAGAATATTATTATGAACTTAGAAGATAATGATGGGAACGGTTCTCATTGGGTTTGTATTTTTAATAGTCAAGACAAATATTATTTTGATAGTTTTGGTCTTCCACCACCTGTTGAAGTCATAAAATTCTTACAGAATGGTGTTTATCAAACATTTCAAGTCCAAGAATTAAATTCCAAGTGTTGTGGTCAATTATGTCTATATGTGTTATTTCAACTCAACAAAAATAAAAAATTTTATGATATTATTTTTAATCTAATATAAATGACTTATGTTGGTAAAGATGGTTCTATCTTTGGTGTATCTCAAGAACTGGATATTGATTTATCAAATTATTACACAAAGGCACAGGCTGAACGACATAAATATAATATAAACAAAAATATTAACATGAAAAATGCTTATAAATTAAAAAATTATCCAAGCCCGACTGACGCGAATGACTTGGTGAGATTAAGCGATTTATCACAATATATATACTTAAATAAAACGGCTGTGTATGCTAAAGATACAGAAGTGTTGATATTATCTCCAGGTCATACAGAATTCACAGTTCGAATTAAAATAAATTTTTATAAAGAAGGGCGTATCGTTTGTATGAGAATAGAACAATGGGGGTATGATATGAATGATTTAGGGTATAATTGGTCATTTAAAATTAACCTCGAAGACCTGGAACAATTAAATCAGTCTCGTAAGGAAGAATATTATCCACTTGGTATCGAGAATGAGTTTTGTGGAGCCACGATTAGTAAACAACAAATAAAAGAATTTAATAAGGGTAAATATAATAATGGTTTTGCCCTTGTTTATCTCATGAAAACAGAAAAAACAGGATTATATATAATAAGTAAGGAAATACAAAATGATTTAACTATGGGAAGATGGGGAGGTGTTTCGTGCCATAATATTATTCTAACATATATTTCTAATACATAAATGACAGCAAGAAGGCTTCAAGAAAATTATCATTTCTGTGTTCAAGCATACCTTCAAGAAAAGGGTATTCGGTATTTTAATAAATATGTTCTACAACATAAGAATGAGGTATTTTCAATAAAAGATTGGCATTATGCTGATGTTGATAAACCAACAACTTTAGATTTAATTAGAATGTTAAATAATGAAAAAAATTATAAGGTTAAGAAAAGGTAAGGCTCTTTTAGAAATTCAAAAGAAATTTTATTGGTATCCTGTTGTAAAAAAAATTATTTTGGATACAGGAATAACAAGAAATCCTGATGAATATATGTATAATATTCTATGGGGTGTAAACGATTCAAGTATAGTAAGGGATGAGGAAGGAGTTGAAGAAGAGAGGGAAGAGGAGGAAAAGGAGAAGGAGGAGAGAGAGAAGGAGGAAAGAGAGAATAGAGAGAGGGAGGAAAGAGAGAAGAGAGAGAGGGAGAAGAAAGAGAAGGAGGAAAAGGAGAAGAGAGAGAAGGAGGAAAGAGAGAAGAGAGAGAAGGAGGAAAGAGAGAGAATGAATAAATATCAAAATATGGAAACCAGTGAGATTCAAAAAAGAATAGAGGTATTACAGAAAATAACTCAACCCACCGAGGAGGAAAACAAAGAATTGACAAGTCTATTTGCAATACTTTCGACAAGACTATTAGCATCGACAAGATATAGATTTTAATTCAAGTTTTTTCTTAAATAAATGGAGGAGAGAGTGAAGGCATTTCTAAGGATTCTTTATGTTTTAAAAATTAAGATTCAAATGTGCATGTTGGAAACTAAAAAGGTTTTTGCACTCTGCAGAAATTTTTCTCATAAATAAATGAGTTATTGTCTCAAATGTAAAAAGAAAACTAATACTAAAAATATTTCATATATTAAAAGTAAAAATAACAGGGTTATACAAAAAGGTATATGTTTGGTGTGTGGTTCAAAAAAAAATCAATTTATCTCTAAACACAAACTCGGAGGAGATATACAAAAGTTTTTATCAGGAAGTAAATTTACAACTACTGGAATACCAGGGGAATTACATCTTCCAGGTTATTCTTTCTGTGGTCCAGGCACAAACTTAGATAAAAGATTAGATGAGGCAGACAATCCTAAATCCTGGAGTAAACCAATCAATAGAGTTGATGAAGTGTGCATGAGACACGATATTGATTATGGGAATACCACAACGTTGGAAGAAAAGCATGAAGCCGATAGAGAAATGTTATATAATTTGTCTCTGATACAAAATCCAACCTTGAGAGAAAAAGTTGATAGGTTCATCGTGAAGAAGATGATTAGTGCTAAATTGAAACTTGGACTTGGAAATTCAAAAAACTTATAGGCTCTAATGATGCCATTAAGACTGAAGAGCAATTAGCTGATGAATTACATAAACCAATATTCACAAAGTTTCAGAGAAGGAAAGTTTATTCCAAGGAAGTTGATTATATCTGGTCTGCTGATTTGATTGAACTCAATAATGATAAGGGGTACAAGTATGCTTTAACCGTTATTGATTTGAGGAGTAGATATGCGTGGGTTGTCCCTTTAAAAAACAAAACAGGTAATACTCTTATGTTAGCTTTTCAACAGATATTTAATAAAAGTAAGAGAAAACCTAAGAAATTGTGGACTGATGAGGGTAGAGAGTTTTATAACAAGACATTTATGAATTTTCTAAAAAATAACAGTATTACATTATACAGTACCTTTAATGAAGGGAAGGCAGTTGTTGTTGAACGTTTTAATCGTACCTTAAGAGAGACTATATAAAAAATTCACACAACTCGGTTCACAACAATGGTTATCTTTTATTCAGGATATTGTGGATAAGTATAATGACACGATTCACACATCAACGAATATGAAGCCATCAGAAACATTTACAAAATTAAAATATGAAAAAGAGATTAATGTCAGAAAACCTAAGTTCAAAGTTGGTGATATCGTAAGAATATATAGGTGGAAATCTCATTTTGAAAAGGGTTTTACTGAACGATGGACGAAAGAACTTTTTAAAATTGTTGATGTAATAGATACAGTTCCTTGGACTTATAAAATATATGATTTGGAAGGGGAAGAGATTTTAGGTTCATTTTATTCACAGGAATTACAAAAGACAAAACTAAGCAGATAATACACCTTTGTGGACACTAGAGGGACAAGTATATAATGTGTGTCAAGGGGGACGTTCTTAGATCTGTGAACCCCAAACACAGAATCCTCAACTGAATAGTCAAGGCTTAACTTTTGTTTGTGTGTGTGTGTAATGGGAGCAATAGGTTGGCGCTTCACTCCCTCCTACTATACACCGTTGTGGACACTCGAGGGCCAAGTCCGAGGTGTATAACAGTATATAATGTGTGTCAAGGGGGACGTTCTTAGATCTGTGAACCCCAAACACAGAATCCTCAACTGAATAGTCAAGGCTTAACTTTTGTTTGTTGATGTGTATGTGTGTGTGTCCCAACCCTCACATTCAAAATCTCAACACCAACCCTCACATTCAAAATCTCAACCCCAACTCAATCCTCGCCCAACACAATGTCTTTTTCAAAATGAGATTTCCACCTATATATATATATTTTTACGTTTTTTTTTTCTTCTTCCAATTCTGTCTTTTAAGGCTTTCAGGTTTGATGACGTAGAAAGGGAGTAAGCCTGCACTTTCTTCCCAGAACTTTCTTGATCTTGCTCCCATCAAGCACCATCCGACAAAGAACTACATCGATAGGTTTAGATCCCAAAGAGTGATAGCAACTCCAAAAGTCTCCAAAATATAAATAAATAAAATAATAATAATAATAAATAAATAAATAAATAAATAAAAGCCCCCAAAAAAGTTTCAAGTGTCCAACATAAACCCAACTTTCCAAGTCTTCAAGGTATAACCACATTCCCGTTGAGTTTCCAAGATATGTATCACATTGTGAGTTATCAATCCAGAACCCACATTTCAAGTATTCAAAGTAAAACCAACTTACAAAGTCTCTTAAGGATAACTCATTTACTGATTTTTCAAAATTTGTGAGTCTCCAAGGTAGGCCCCATATTTAGAACCATCTTGGCAGAACCCTTTTCCTGAGTCTCCAAGGTAGTTATTTAAACCATCAAGGCAGAACTCATTTACTGATTTTTTTCAAAATTTGTGAGTCTCCAAGGTAGGCCCCATATTTAGAACCATCTTGGCAGAACCCTTTTCCTGAGTCTCCAAGGTAGTTATTTAAACCATCAAGGCAGAACTCATTTACTGATTTTTTTCAAAATTTGTGAGTCTCCAAGGTAGGCCCCATATTTAGAACCATCTTGGCAGAACCCTTTTCCTGAGTCTCCAAGGTAGTTATTTAAACCATCAAGGCAGAACTCATTTACTGATTTTTTCAAAATTTGTGAGTCTCCAAGGTAAAACTTGTATTCTGGCTCATCAAGGTATAACTTGTTCAGTGGGTATTGTCTTGATAACTCACAATGAGTACTATTGCTGTAAAACTCTTTTTCAGGATTTTGCTGGTCTCCAAGGTATAACTCTTTGGTTGGGTCATCAAGGACGAACTCTCGTTCTGTGGGTCTTGGTCGCTCATAAGGTCTTCAACCAAGCCAACAATTTCGCCCCAAGTTGTAGCAAAAACAGTATTTTCATTTCGTATTTCAGACACAATTTCCTGTGAGAGAAAATAATAATGTATTAATTAAGTTATTTAATTATTAAATGAGTATGCTTCAATCAAAGTTTGAAAATAGGAAAATAAAAAATCTTACCTCAATAGATAAGAGGTTTGAATCCAGTTCATCAACTTGAAGGTTTAGTTCCATAGAAGACAGAGAGTTCCAAGGAACACCAAAGTCATCCCACTCAAGGTCTTCAACCAAGCCAACAATTTCCCCCCAAGTTGTAGCAAAAGCAGTATTTTCAGATACAATTTCCTGTGAGAGAAAATAATAATGTATTAATTAAGTTATTTAATTATTAAATGAGTATGCTTCAATCAAAGTTTGAAAATAGGAAAATAAAAAATCTTACCTCAATAGATAAGAGGTTTGAATCCAGTTCATCAACTTGAAGGTTTAGTTCCATAGAAGACAGAGAGTTTGAGACAAGCACACAGAACACCATTGCCAGCAAGAACAAATGTTTAAAATGGAGCCTGGGTTTGAAGCTTTTATAGAGAAAGACTGGTGGGTGTGGTTTCCTTTGGAAATTCCCTGGGCAAGCCTAGGCAAGCCTTCATTGGGAAATTTTTCAAAACCATAACATCCTGTAATTTTCTAGTGATTTCTTTGTGAGTCAGAGATGAACTGGAAATGATGTAAGAGTGGGCGTGGCTTAGAAAAAATACCTTATTAAAAGTGGGCGGAGCTTAGCAAAAGTGGGCGGGGCTTAGGAAAAGTGGGCGGGGCTTAGGAAAAGTGGGCGTGGCTTAGAAAAAATACCTTATGAAAAGTGGGCGGAGCTTAGCAAAAGTGGGCGGGGCTTAGGAAAAGTGGGCGTGGCTTAGAAAAAATACCTTATGAAAAGTGGGCGGAGCTTAGCAAAAGTGGGCGGGGCTTAAAGAAAAGTGGGCGGGGCTTAACAAAAAATAACCTGTGGCTCAGGAGGTGGTCAAACAAGAGCATTAAGAGAAGTTTATCATTTCGTAATGGCACAAAAGGGGTATCTTAAAAAATATAAAGATTCAAATGTTTTGTTTGTCAATATTTTAGATGGGGATTATTGTGCAAAGAAAATTAAACTATTGAAGGAATTTGAGAATGAACAAATCTTTATAGGTTCAATGAGTGAGCTGTTCAACCCCCAGGTGTTCAATTCAATGAGGTTCAACCTCCAAGTTAAAAGGGGGGACAAATAAATATACCTTGGGATAAAAAGGGGATTTATTTTTAGGGAAAAAAAATATAAATCGCTGAAAATCCCCCATTCATTTACATGGGGAAAAGTGAGCCAGAATCAGTATTCTTACCCTACTGGGGTGAAAACATAACCTCCTTCACCTTTGGTGGCGGAGGTAATAAATAACTCTAAAGGTGCCACACTCCAAACTTGTTCACAGATGAGGTGGGAAACGAGAAACCCAGGTGAGGC
>NC_140963.1:92711976-92734476 GCF_056783735.1 Eptatretus burgeri
TGAATACAACATACCTTTTGTTTGAAAAATTGCAACATTGTACACTTATATTGAAATGGTAACGTTAGACTGGGAAGGCAATGGCAAACCACCCAATATAACCCTTGCCAAGAAACTTCTTCGGCAGCACCGACACTGTTACAGAGTATGGTACATCAGAATTCAGAATCTTGGACTCGTATTGTATTGAGAGCCTAACAGTAATGCAGTTATTAAATTTACAGTGCTATGCATTGAGATGTTAGATGGACAGTCATTGTAAATGGTAAAATTCACAGTAATTATTGCTTCTTCGACAGTGCTAGGAGTTTGTTGAGATGTTTACAACAAGGCAGGAGTAGACACTAAGAAAAGCCAAAGTGACATATACAGAGGAGACAACAGCTACTGTCTGTCAGGATAAGGCTACGATTGCTCTGAGCTGGCCATGCTCCAGGCATTCAGTGGCACAATAAAGGCGGAAAGCACTGTTGCAGAAAATCATGTGCCTGACCTTTCAGCCATCAATTTCACTTTGCGGCGATGAATTGTAACAGTGGATGGAATCAGATTTCCCGTGGCGAGAGGCTGGTGGAAAGTGGCGGAAATTGTTAACAATCAGTGGTGGTAGAGCTATGCTAATGAGAAAAGGCAGCAAAGGTTGGAAGAAAATAAAGACACATCAGAGAATAATGGAATATCATGGTTAAAAATGGAACTTGCACAATGCGATCCTGCCACCGCAATGATGGTGTTTGTTGCTTGGTGTGGTTGTTTGTTGCTTTCAAGCTGAAAATAATCCTGCATTAAGAGCTCTGTTTTTTAATTGAATGCACTTTATTCAGTCACTTGTGAGACTGAGAGCTGGAGTGACACAGTCGATTTGGCATAAGAGGGTCAAAGACAGCCACGCTGTGCTCAAACTGAGAGTGAGCCAAAAGAGAGTTTCTGGTCGAGCACACGGAATTTGAGCCTGTGGGTATTATCAAGCCCCGCAGTGGTACTGTGGTTGTGGAGCCCGCACCACAAAAATGGAGCAATTTATCATCCAGACGCGCAGCACCAGCTGTGCTCTGGATTTTTAGCCGCTGGTCATACAACCTGGCAAAGCTTTGCCACCGACCAAGAATTGCCAACAGGGAGTACAACGACTGTCATTTGTGAGGTGTATGTTCTGCCTTGAAAGTGAAATATTCAAAACCTTACAGTAGTTATGCGTTTCATTATATGTCTACAAACAATAAAATCTTAATGTATCCAGTATTTAATGCATTTGTGGCAGCCCATTGTTCCTTGCAATTCGTGTCGCTTCATAAAGCAGAAAGGATATACGTTATTGCATCATTTTACTACATTGTCGAAGACTTGAAGAAAAGTTTGTTCATTCATTACTTGGAGGACAGTAGGATTATGAGACGATGGATTACATGGATCATAAGAAATGGGATTTGAAACCTATAGTGTCACACAATGTAAAACATGTCAACACAATGTAATTCAAGTGTATTATTCACATCTATAGATAATTAATCAACTTGCCAAATGGCATTGACACGTCGAAATCTCGAAGATACCTTTCAATCGAAATATGTATTTAATTTAATAATACATACTGGATATCTTTTGTGCCTGGAGGTGTAACTTACCATGTTGCAGAAATGAACAACGAAACTACTTTTGCACAATTACAATTGATAAAACGACACATCTATCTCTAGACTTCCACATCAAATAAAGTGGGGGAAAGATTCCCTTTTCTATAAATATGGAGCAAGATTCCCCCTCTTTTCCCATATAACCTCCCCGGTCCTGGTTATTTCGTTCGTATCCTGAACATCTGCACCAGAAAAGCTTGCTGGCTGATTGTGCAGCTGGATAATTCAAATGGGAAATGTTGAGTCTATTTAACAATATATTATATTTTTGTGTGGTGAGGGAGGGGGGGGGGGTTGGGGGTTACCTCCCTTTAACTCTATACATAATGCAATGCAACATTTTGGAATTCTTATAAATACGTTAATATCTTCATGCAGTGCTTGGTCATTAAGTTCGTCCTTACATGAAGGATAATGCAGATTTACGTTGTGACAATTCCAAAGAGACAATGAATATGATGGAATGCAGCACCATGTGCATACAAAAATCCTTTCTCTGCCCCTCTCTGCATTCTGCTCCCCCTCCATCACCACCCACATTCCACAACACCCCTCCCACTCCATTCTCACCACCTCCTCTGCTTACGCCACTGATGCCCAGTGGCATCAGGACCCCAAGAAAAAAAAGGTGAAGGGAGGAGAGGGAATAACCAATTATGCTTATTGCTGATATTAATATAACAATACACATGCTGCACGTACATTTCCTCGGTTATATACAGCTGTGCCTGGGTAACAGGTGCAATGAGCAGGCATCTCTCGCTCTCTGATGTACAATACTCTGTTACAGAGCGTCGGTATCACCAAACCAGCTTCCTGAGCAAGGGATATACTGGGTAGTTTGCAATTGCCTTCTCAGCAGTAGTTACAGCAGGAATTTAGAATTTGGCCGGGGTGCTGGCGAAAGCTCACCTACTCTGTCAGAGGGACACAATGAGACCTTTGACGTCTACCAACGAATGTCTGCAGAGGGGACAGCCATTTAACGTCCATCCGGGGGACGGCACCAACACTGATGAATCACCCTGCCTGTGAAACACTGGGATAACAATTTATAGCTGGGTCAGGATTCAAACCCAGGCTAGACAGCTTAGAGGCGAGTGTGGAGCAGCCATCATTTTATGCAAAATGATCTCAAAAGGAGATTATTAACGAGTCGAAGAAACGCCAAGGTTTTTGTTTTCCTTTTCGATTTACAAATATAATCTAATAAATAAATGTCATCTTCTATCTGTCTGTGGGTAGCACCAATCATGCCAAAACTACTGGGCCAATTGCCACCAAACTTGGGACATGGACCAAGTTTGACCTTGTGGTGAACATAGGCTACTTGGGTTTTTTTATGACCATTAATAATGATACCGCTAAATTAAATTCTAAATTATATTATGCCAGTTTATGGGTATTTCCTCGACGTCTCCGGCTCTCGGTGGTTTAAGCTCGCATATGACGTCATGCCTTACGTCATTACTCCTGTCCAACCCAAATCCTAGCTTCCCATATGTTTAGTTATTAGCCCGCTCTTGCGAAGATAAAAGCAGAGTTAGGTAATCGGTTGCGTACATACTGTTATGGTTGTGGGGGTAGATGGAGGAATTTCATAGGAAAGATAGGAGTGTATGGAGTTGCTTGGTCCATAGACGTGTAGGAGACGTCTCAATGTAAATTAAGTAGAGAAACTGTGAGTTTAAGTGTTGCTTGTCACCACAAGGGTGGTGGTGCTGCAGACCTGTCAACCCCAAATTCTGAAAAAGGGTGAGAATGTAAAATGTGTCTAGCGAGGTTGCAAAGTGACCCCCCTCCCCCCAAAAAGGTGCGAAGTGCACTAAAAATGTAGGGGGGGTTCTGGGGGCATCCTCCCCAAGAAAAAGTTTGCTTCCTGGTGTGTATTTGATGCAATTTCCTGCATTCTCGCGCCAGATTCGTCCATATGTTTTTAGATCCTCGTGAAGGATCTCCAAGTCTTACTCACGTTGTTGTTCTTGTGGACTTTTTTGTTTCACAGCCTACAGTTTTCATCGAAACTTCCTGAAACTTGGCGCATATTTGTAAAAATACCCTGCACAGACAGTAACCATCTCCGATTTTGAAAATTCCTCCTCGAAAAAAAGTTATGACGTCAAAATATCTCCGCTAATGGAAATCACCTAAAAACTTATCTCCGAAACGAGGCAAGCTTTTTGAATTCTGTTTGCGGGAATCGAACAGGGCATTAGCAGAGATGAATTACCGCACATATGATACATCACTCTGACGTCATATCAATTTTTATGACGTCATTCCTATTTTTTGACATTTTTTGTTTCACAACCCAGAGTTTTCATCGGATCTTCGTGAAACTTGCCATGTATATGCAGAAAGCCCACGCGCAGGCAGTAACTATCTCTGATTTTGGAAATTATTCCTAGAAAAAAAGTTAACGTCATAATATCGCCGCTAATGGAAATCACCTATACCATTATCTCCGAAACTAGGCAAGCTGTTTGAATTTTGTTTGCGGGAATCAAGCCGGGCATTAGCACAGATAATTTATCACAAACCTGATACATCACAATGACGTCATATTCGTTTTTATGATGTCATCATTAAGAAGACGAGGATCTTAGCTCATTCGAGCTTGTTTTTCAGTCAGTAGATAGGTTTTTATGTCATGTTGTTACTGTTTAGTCCACTGCATGGACTAAAAGAAATGAACCAACAACATGGACAAACATGACATTTTATTTTCATCAACAGATCAAATGCTATTCAGGAATTAGAACACTCATCATCCTTGCAATAAATATGTATTATTTCAGCATGTTGAGAGTATTTCCAACTATTTTGCGGCGATTTCGTGCAAAAAATGAACCCCCCAGTAACAAGACATTTCATTCGATCAGGATGGTCATCGATAATTGACCAATCGTACTCCATCTCTTATATTGGAAGTGCGGAACAATGCGAAACAATCGGATTTAAGTTGGTATTCAAGGTTATAACATCAGTTAAAGCAGTCGCAATGCAATAATGTTGGAAATATTGTTTTTGGTGCCGAAATGTTTTGAAAAATGGTGAGAATTTATAACGAGAATGTGAGAATGTGACTTTCAACAGAAAGTCGTGAGTCTCACGGCAAAAAACGTGAGTTGACAGGTGTGGGTGCTGTGTTGATTAGTAGAGCTAAGGCCAATTTCCCCCAGTATGTAATTGCTCCCTGTGACCTTTTCCTATGTTTTTTGCACTTCAAGACTGGGAAGAGCAAGGGATCACATCCTTAAAACAGTGACAACTGAGCTGCACGTCCAAGCAGGCAGAAACCCCCCCCCCTCCAGGGGGGACGGCTGGAAAAAAAACCACGCCCCCGGAGTGGATGATTAATGAGCCTGAAGCAAGCAGAAACCCCCCCTCCAGGGGGACAGCTGGCAAAAACCACGCCCCCAGAGTGGATGATTAATGAGCGCGACGTCAGAGAGCTGGTGGAAGTTAAGTGGAGTTCGGAGCGGGAGAACGGACAGGACACAGTTGTGAGAGGACACAATTGTGAGAGGACACAGTTGTGAGAGGACACGATCGAGTAAAGGGGTCTCGCTGGCTGGCTACGTGTGGACATGATGAAAAACAGCAACACAATTCTTGAATCGTGCTGTGTGAATTTGCTCGTGTCACAGAGCAATACGTTAGTCATTGACTGTTCGGCTTAGCTGTGAAGTGTGTACGTTTGACGGAAGAAGAGCATGCCTCGTGGCCTTATCACGGGGGCCTCAGGGATCGTCTCGTCGTGTGGTCGAGGAGGAAGGTGGACGATCGTTGTCCGCAAACCTGATGCAGGAGATAAGAGGAACATTCAGCATATTCATTCATGAGAAGCAACCGCACGCCGGTTGGTGAGCCCTGGCGATGACTACCGCCTCACGAATTACCTCGTGTACGTTTCCCGCCTGGAGGGCAGCTCAGCGCCATGTTGGGCGCATCTTCCGCATAGCATGATGCGGCTCAACCCCAAAGTTCAACAACTACCATCTGTGGACAAAGCCAAG
This sequence comes from Eptatretus burgeri, assembly GCF_056783735.1. NCBI lineage: Eukaryota > Metazoa > Chordata > Myxini > Myxiniformes > Myxinidae > Eptatretus > Eptatretus burgeri. Next base: position 92,717,630 of record NC_140963.1, read on the forward strand.
TGCCAGAATGAAAGCAGGATTTTCCTTTCTGATATTTTCCCCTTGTCTGTATTGAAGTCCGTGTGTAGAGGCACCTCGACTTTAGGCTTTAATTTACCTCACGTTTTATCGTTACATTTTGAATTACCACCATTGTAAATATTTGATTGATTTTCATTAAACCCCCATATTTACTTATGTTGCTTGTGTTTGTATTGTCCATTTGTTGTGAGTTCCAGATAAACCCCTTGTGCTGTGCTTCCATCTGCTCCATCCGTGATGCTCTTTCCTTCCCACGTGCGCCGTAATCTCCGAGAAACTCGGCTGTTCGCCTCCAAGGAAAACATCTCGGCGATTCGGCATGGTCGGTGTCAACCGCCCATTAACCGTCAGGGGAATTAACATAACCACCAGGACCGCGGCAGTACGTACGTTTACAAATATAATATACAAGTGTCTGCATTTTGTTATTTCCTTCTCTGGAATCTCTTGGCGGATTAACACAACATTTTCAACATCGGTGCGACGACTCATGTAAAATGCGTTAATTAAAATTATGACGTCATAGGTCACGTGGTGTGGCAGCCATGTTGGTAAATTGGAGAAACGTGACAAAAAAGGAAGAAAAAAGGAGATACCTCTGTATCTCTGAAACTGCATAAAACTGGAAAAAATGACATGGAAAAACTTGAAACTTAGCATGTGCCAAATACTCCCCATTGGGGAATTTGTGATTTTTATTATTATGTCACAGGTGCCTTCGTTATGACGTCATAACTGCAGACATAGAACGCTACATCCGATCAGTATGAAAATTTTTGAGGGTCATCCAGGAATAAATTGGTCAACAGGAAAATTTTAAAAAAAAGACATCAGTCACGTGGTTCGGCAGGCATTTAAAAAAAAAAACCCCTTCAAAAATCTTCTCCCAAACAGCCAAACAGATCAAAAAGAAACTTTACAGGTATGACCGCCTATCCACGAGGAACAAAAAGTTCCCCACCTATGTCAGAGGTCATATGGCTTGGCAGCCATATTAGATTTACACGAAAACCTTTGAAAACCCTCTTCTCCAGAATGGCTGGACAGATCGAGGGGAAACTTCACAGATATTCCCCAATCCTTGGCAATACCAGGGTGTTCAAGAATAATTGATAGGTCACGTGGTTTTGCAGCCATATTGGATTGAAGGAAATTATTTTTAAAATTCTCTCTTGAACCGCTGCATCAGTCGACGTGAACCTTCAAAATTATGATCTCGTAGTGATGGGGAATACATGTTTTAAATATCAACCTGATCGGATGCATGGTCTGGCAGGCAGAATTATTTCTCATTTTTTGAATCTGCATTTTTTTTAAATAATTTTTTTAAGTGAGGCTCAATTGGCTGTGCCTGGATAGGTTTGAGAGTAGAGTCGTAGCAGTTGAAATGTGAGTCATACCCAGGGTTCCTTCTGATGACTTCATCTTTGCTTTTTGCTTGTTTGGGTTCCTTCTGATGACTCCAATGCAGTACCTAATTTATTTGGTCTTCCATTTGATTTGAATTTAATTTTTCATTTACAAATTTGCCGCCAGAAGAGTTGGCTGGCACCAAGTCCATCTCAAGACTGCGTAGGGTAAATGTTTCCTGAATACCATCTGGAGTTGTTATTGTAATTCCTGTAATATAATTTATGCATAATAATTCGCTATTTTGACAAATAACTACCCCAAAATTAACTTACCAAAATTAAATATGAGGGACCATTTTAACGAATGTGTAGAGTGAAAACGACTACAGTACTGTACACAAGTGAAACTGTACAACACAGTTATTAATGTTTGCATGCGTTCATAGCGCAAATGACTCGAGGTTATGATCCATAAATTATATCAACGGAATTACAGGAAGAATGGCTGGACTTACCGAAAGTTCAGGTTAGTAATGTTCATTTGTAGTTATGTTCTTTTCAAGTGTTTCTTTTACGTATTGAGCAATCGTATCGGAAAATCATTTTGACTGCAAACTGCCGAGGTGTTTGTGTACGGTTGGAAAGGCTCTACGGCTGGTGTTTGAGTCCTGTTTACCACCCCCTCAAGTTTGTGGAGTATGGGGTTCAACGGTTATTTATCTGGTCCAACCGCGCCACCCTCCCTGCCTCCCCGGCCCAACTACTTCCCCCACCCACCCCAGCAGTTCTCCTACCCTCCCCCCCAGCCCTCAGCCCACCGGATCTTCTGCCCCCCCGGACCCACCAATTCTCCTACTCCCCGGCCCTCAAACTCTCCAACACCCCTCCCCCTAACGCAGCAATTTTCCCACCCCACTGGCCCCCCAACTCTCCTCCTCCCCACTCTTGATTTTAATCACGGGCAATGCCGGGTACCCGTGTTGGTTTGCAATGAAAATATTTCCTCACTTTTCACAAAATGAAAAAAAAACATTTTAAACAATAATAACAATAAACGCTGGCTTTTCTTGTCTTGGAGGAGTATTGTGAGTATCTCAGGCAAATAACATTTTGAACTCTCCTTATATGATTCCCCATTCACGATGTATGTGAAGGATGCAGAAGGGACAGTACTATGTAAAATAATGGTTCATACAAAATACAGCAGGTGTCTGAAAGATTCCTTTCCTGAGTGGAGTGGAGAGTTTGGGGGTTGGGGGGAGGGGGGGAATGCTGCCATTGCCGCAAAGGTTTTAAAGCTTTCATGTTGATTAACACTGTGGAAATGAATAGAGCAGCTGAGAGTGTGATTAGCAAGTGGTTCTGTCTCTTTTTTTTGTCTCAGTTCTGTCTGGTTTTTTTTTTCGCAGATTGCAACGAAGCAGGAAATTGCATCTTAATTCTAACATCTTATTTTCCAGCTGCATTTTAGAAACCTCGGGAACTGTATCATGGATGCTGCTACCTTGTTGATCAGGAGATCTGCAGAAAGTGCTGGTGTGGCACATATATGAATAGCTCCATAACAGTTGAGAGGTGGATATTTGTATACATATGTACAGTGGCCTGTAAAAGTATTCACACCCTCTCAATAATGCCACATTTAGATGAATTTCTTCTTCTTCTTTCGGCTGCTCCCGTTAGGGGTCGCCACAGCGGATCATCCGTATGATCCGCATTGTGATTTGGCACATGTTTTACGCCGGATGCCCTTCCTGACGCAACCCTGGTCGCCTCTTACGACACAGGGATATGGTACACCTATTTTAACCGGGGTATACACCGGCCCAGTACACTGGTACTCATTTCGCCGACCTCGGAAGGATGGCAGGCTGAGTCAACCCCCTGGTGTATTAATTCAGTGGCCCAACGGGGCTTGAACTCAGGACCTTTTGGATGCCAAGCCGCTGCCCTAACCACTGCGCCAACACCAGGCCACATTTAGATGAATTATGTGGAAATAATCTTTCCAAATGAACTTCTTTATTGTATTCATAACTTGAGAGATAAAGCCAAACACTCTTGTTGGTGAAGGACGTTACATGTCAAGAATACCTGCAAAAAACATGCACAAACTAGAAGAGAAGGGCACATACCTCCACCAGGCTGAACAGTTTACTTTTTGTATCCCACTGATAGGCCGGATCTGGATCTGGACCTTATCCACAAATCTAATCTGCTTGTTCTTGTCACCTACCCAAATCATCCACCAAGCTTTCTCATAACTCGTCCACAACGTTTTCAGATAACGTGCTATACATCGTTTTTGGTCCCATCTCTCAATGGTGAAAAATCACTTAAAAGATTAAATAATTCTTGTATGCAGATTCGGATCTTCACCGAAATTGAATCAATTCTTACTTGTCACACACCCAACCGATCCACCAAGTTTTGTCTGAATCTGTCCATAACGTTTTGAGATATCCTGGTCATAGACAGACAGACAAAGAGACAGGAGTGAAAACGTAACATCCTTACACCTTTGGTGGTGGAGGCAATCAAAGTTCACTGGTTGAAAAAGTATTCAGCCCCTTAGGACAGTACTTGATGGTCCGTCGTTTGCAGCAATGATTGTTACGAGTCTTTTTGGGTTTCTACCAGCTTTGCACCGTGAGTTGGTGAAATCTTTGCTCATTCTTTATGTGAAAATTGCTCTAGTTCTGCCAACTTTGATGGGGATCGTCCATGAACTGCATTCTTCAAGTCTCGACATAAATGTTCAATTGGGTTCAAGTGAGGAATTTGACTGGGGTACTCAAGAACATTTACTTTCTTCATATTCAGCCACTCCAGTGCGGCTTTATCTTTGTGTTTCAGATCATTGTCTTGCTAAAATGTGAATCTCCTACCCAGATTCAGATTCATGAGTGACTCAAGGAGGTTTTCATCAAGGATTCTTCTGCGTTTTGCACCATCTATTGTTCCTTCTGTCCTGACAAACTTGCCAGTCCCTGGTGATGAAAAGAAGTCCCATAACAAGATACTGCCACCACCATGCTTAACAGTAGAGAATATGGTGTTGATTGGGTGATGTGCAGTGTTAGACTTGCACCAGAAGTGACACCTTGAATTTAGACCAAAAGGTTCAATTTTGGTCACATCTGATCACAAGACTTTTCTCCACATGTCTGCAGTGTCATTAAGATGCTTTTCCGCAAACTCGATACGAGCTTTTAGATGAGTCTTTTTCAGTAATGGATTCTTTCTTGCCACCTATCCATAAGAGGCCAACTTTGTAAAGGGAACAGGATATTGATGATTGATGAACACTGACCCTTATCTCTGACAAAGAGCTTTGCAGATCTTTCAAAGTCATTGTTGTATTTACGGTGACATCCCAACCAGTTTCCCGCTTAGCCTACTGTTGAGTTTGGATGGGCGACGTGATCTGCGTCAAGTTTGAGGAGTATGATACATCTTCCACTTCTTGATGATGGATATCACCGTTCTCAAAGGGATAATGAGTGACTTTGAAATCTTCTTATAACCCTCTCCTGAACGATGTTTCTCCACCACTTTATGTCTGACTTCTTTGGAAAGCTCCTTCATCTTCATGTTTGCCTTGTTGGTTGGCAAAGTGAGTCACACCTTAAACTCCTTAGATAAGAGGGGACGCTTAATTTTTAGCTCACCTGGAACGTAGTTCTAGGGAGCTCATGGGATGGCGCATTGTCCATCTGTCCGTCTGCCCATCCACAAATACTTGCAACTTCTTCTCTGAAACTACACATATAATTTCGATGATACATACACAGTGGTGAACATTGTGGTAAAGTAACAAAGATTGTTTGTGGCATCAAGAAAAAAAAAATCACGCCCTAAGGGGCAAACACGGGGGTCCCCCCCAAAAAAGGTTTTTGCTTTCTTCTCAGAAATTACACATGCAATTCTGATGAAACTTCACCACAACCTTCATCAACCGTGATGTAACAAAGTTTGTTCACGGCATTAAAAATTAAAAATAAAAATCGGGATCTGAGGGGGTCTAGGGAGGGATATTATGGGGGGGTTGACCCCCAAAGATGTATTTGCTTTCTTCTCAGAAATGACACAAACAATTTTGATTAAACTTGACCACCACCTTCATCACCCATGATGTACCAGTTTGTTCATGCCATTAAAAAAAAAATCAATGTCTATAAGGGGTCAATGCAAGGGGGGGTTTGCACCCCCTAAATAGGTATTTGCTTTCTTCTCAGAAATTACACACACAATTCCGATGAAACTTCATCACCACCTTAATCATCCATGATGTACCAAAGTTTGTTCATGACATTAAAAAAATTGGGGTCTCAGGGGTTCTATGGGGGTTGCCCCCAAAAATATGTATTTGCTTTATTTTCTGACACCACACACACAATTTTGATGGAATGTCACCACAACGTTCATCACTCACGATGTCCCAAAGTTTGTTCACGGCATTAAAAAAAAATCCAAAGGTATTTACTTTCGTCTCCGTTACACATTTTGTGGGTCATCCATGCCTACCATTGGTTCCCTGGTTATCTTATCCATCTGCTACTAGATGAGGTACCAGGGGTATTTCCGCTATATTTTAAGTTAAACCACCTATAACACTTATTTTGTAACCTTTCAAACAAATAATTTGCTCCTAAAGTGATTTTTAGGCAACTGAGAAGCATCTATACTAGTTTTTATCTGTTAATCCAACTAATTCACATTTTATCTGCATTTTTTATCTTTATCACTTTGGAGAAATCTGTGAATACCTGATATATTGTTTGATTTGAAAGTATTATGAAATTATCTCAGGTGGCATCAACATGTGAAAACTTTGGAGGGGGGTGAATACATTTGTCAGTATATAAATATACATATAGATTTGTATATATACACACCAATAAATGTGTGTGTGTGTGTGTGTGTGTGTGTCCATAACTCCAAAACCATGAGACCTAACAGCCTAAAACTTTGCATGAATACGAAGGGAACTGCACAGACGTGCATGAGTGAAAATTGGGTGTTTGGGTTTATTGAAGCTACTACAATGTCAAACAGGATAGCCTACAGGTAAGCACACTTGCTGGCCGACCCCACAAGAAGGTAGGAATAATTAGGGCATTAACGTAGTCGGCGTTATTGTCGTAGTTGTAGTAGAGTGCATTCAATTACTCAAATTTATTGTTCATAAAAAAAAATCTAGTCATTGCCTCTACAAATTAATTATCAGAAATACTTCAGGATTGAGCATTTATAAACAGTTAATGTGATGAATGCTTAAAAAGTATGCATTGTTGAATTTTAAAATACTTAACAGGTCACAAGAGGCATCAGAACAATCCACGAATCTACACTCACAATAGCGTTTGTTTATGGTCGTGTAATTTGTTTTGCTAAACGCTCACCATGAGCAAATACAGAAAAGTTTCTTATCATGTTTTCAAACTCAAATTATGACAATTCCTATGAGTCTTTGCGTGACCAAAGCACGTGCGTATGAAGCGAATGCTTTGTCATGTCGTTTGTCCATTCATTCACAAGAGGATTTCAATAAACATGGTGTCGCTGAGCATTGTGGGTTAAAACAAATGCGTGTCTGCCATGTTGATGGCATACTCATCTGCTTGCGCAGATCACAATAACATTCTTGTGATGGTGTTTTTGTAGTATTTTGATGATTTACCGGCAAATGCAAAGCATAGATTGACAGAAGATAACTTCAATGTGAAGACATTAATCTATACAGATTAATTTTGCAGCTTTTTTTTGCAGCTTTTTTTTTGCAAAAAGCAGATTTTGCAGCTGACATCAAATTATATCAAGAAACACGTGATTATATAGATATAACAATATAGATAATGTAAGATAGAAAGAAGATACAAATGATATGGACTCACACGATTCAAAGGACCCTGATGGAGATACCTGATGGAAAGGAAGACTGACTTTCACAACCTGCAAGAGGATAGAAACTCAAGAAGTAAACAGATAGGAATCGGATTGAAAAAGGATCCACAGAGCTCATAAAGGTATTATTTATTGGGATAGACCGTTAGAACAACCTGTTTACTACACGATATATACAATTCCCATTGCTTAAAAAACGTGTTATGAATAATACAGTGAGAGCCCATGGTTGCACAAAAGGGGCATTCATGGATTTTATAAACGAATCGATAACGAAAATTAACTGGAATACAGTATAAAGGATATTTATATATGGATGGCCCAGCCTTACTGGTGGAGCCCTGAGTTCTGACACTCGGATGAAGATTAACATCCAAAAGGTCTGCGTCCCAATTTCCAAGGCAAATACATCTCTCAAGGCTCCATACAATTTGCCAATTGCTCTACACCCCAGTTCAATTATATGATTACATCGTCACCCAATTTTAAGAGAGCAAAAAATAAACCAATTACATCCAATGAAAAAGATAGCAAGACATAAACACGTCCGGGTTTTCTAATAATTTAATTAGTGATAACAACATTAGTGGAACAAGACTCTTATTAACTGATATGCCTACTTTGATAAATGGAGTATATGCATAATCAGAGAGGCCTGATGAAAATGAATTGATATAATCATAAAAAATATTTGAAATAAATCCAGTAACATACAAGAGGTAAGGAGGTGAACAACAGATTGCAGAGAAATTAGCTGACATTGTCGGGTAATTTCTCAGTAATCTGGTACATCAACGACAACACTATAGAAAAATTGTAAGAGTTGAAAGGCAATTTTTGAATCAATTAACCCAAAGTAACAATAGCGATGTTTGCAGCGATCACTTCATACTGACCACTGATTAAGTGATCGCTGCAAACCGATTGTTTTTCTTAGCTTCATCGAGGTCAGCTGGGGAAATATTACCGAGCAATTTGGATCACTGTTTTCTACATTACGAGCAAGTTTCCCATGTCTATATAGGATTCGAAATTGAGTAAGGATGGGGATGGCAAAAATGCAACGGGCATCTTCTATCACTGAGCTGGCAAGCTGGAAGCAACAATTCACATTTGTTGCCAGATTTGATGCAATTTAAATGCACTAATGATGGTGAGGGGCTCCATTTTAAAGTGTTTGCTGGATGTACCATGCCTATAGCATGTACACCCCCTTTCAAAAGTTTCACCTTTTGTTGTCTTAAAGTCTGGAAATAAATTGCATTAAATCTGACTTTTTCCACCTTTCTTTACACATCATAACCCACAACTTCCAAGTGAAAAACAAATTGTATAAATTTCAGAAAATTCATTAAAAATACAAAACTAGAATATCTTTATTAGATATGTGTCCACCCCCCTTGTAATCACAATTGTAAATTAGCTCAACACAGATTGAGTAACCAATCACTTTTTAAAAAAATCACACACCAAGTTAAATGGCCTCCACCTGTGTTAAATTATGATGATTCTAATTATTTCAGAGTAAAATCAGCTGTTCCTGTGGAATTCCTCTGCTGAGCAGTGCATTTCACAGCAAAGACTCAACCATGAGCACCAAGGAGCTTTCAAAAGACCTCTGGAATAAAGTTGTGGAAAGGCAAAGATTCAGGGAAGGGAATAAAAATATTTCAAAGGCCTTGAATATCCCGTGTAGCACAGTCAAGACAATCATTAAGAAGGGGATGGCATATGGTACCACCAAGACCCTGCGTAGATCAGGCCGTCCCTCAAAACTGGATGACCAAGCAAGGAGGAGACTGATCAGACAGGCCACCAAGAGGCCAATGGAAACTTTGAAAGAGCTACAGGCCTTTATGGCAAAAACTAGTCACTGTGTGCATGTGACAACAATATCCCAAGCACTCCACAAGTCTAGTCTGCAGGGTGGCAAGAAGAAAGCCATTACTCAAAAATGCCCACCTTGAGTCCCATTTGAGGTATGCAAAAAAACACTTTGGAGATTCTGAAGGAATGTGGCAAAACGTTTTGTGGTCTGACAAAACCAGGATGGAACTTTTTGGCCAAAATGCAAAACGCTACGCTTGGCACAAACCCAACACAGCACATCACCCAAAGAACACCATCCCTACTGTGAAGCATGATGGCTGCAGCATCATGTTATGGGGATGTTTCTCATCAGCAGGGACTGTGGCACTTGTCAGGACAGAAGGGGAAATGAAAGGAAGAAAATACAGAAAAATTCTCGAGGAAAACCTGCTGACCTCTGAAAGAAAGCTGAAATTGGAATGGAAGTTCACCTTTCAGCATGACAACGACCCGAAGAACACAGCCAACATTACACTGGAGTGGCTAAGGAACAAAAACATAAATGTCCTTGAGTGGCCCAGTCAGAGCCCCGACCTAAATCCAATCAAAAATCTGTGGCATGACTTGAAGATTGCTGTTCATCAACACTCCCCACATAACTTGACTGATCTTGAACAGTTTTGTACAGAAGAATGGGCAAATATTGCCCAATCAAGGTGTACAAAGTTGGTAAAGACCTATCTCAATGGACTCACAGCTGTAATTGCTGTCAAAGGTGCTTCCACCAAGTATTAACTCAGGGGGGGTGGACACTTATCCAACCAAGATATTCTAGTTTTGTATTTTTAATCAATTTTCTGAAATTTGTGGAATTTGTTTTTCACTTCGAAGTTGTGGGTTATGATGTGTAAAGAAAGCTGGAAAAAAATCTGATATAATGCAGTTGAATTCCAGGGTATAAGACAACAAAAGGTGAAAAAATTGGAAGGGGGTATAGACTGTCTATTGGCACTGTATGTAGCTTTTTGATGCCTCTGGTCCAACACAACAATTAATATTGGTGTTTAAGCAGTGTCTAATAATTTATATTTGTATCGAAAAATTTATATTGGTGTTATACACCTTAACTAATTTAAATTGGTTTCGGTCAGGTCAGTCAGATTTCTTGACTGCCACTAGTAACATGTAACCCAGTGCTACCTGCTGCATGGTAGGGTAGTCGGCGACTAAACTGACTACCCTCACTTGCTCACCAGTGGGGAGGGTGACTGACACCCTGCAGGACTAAAAACAATACCTGCTAAAGGGTGGATGAACTCCTTTCGGGAACCAACGGCCATCCAGTAAGGAGATGGTATCTCCAAAAAAACACCCATCCAGTTAGACTGGTTTTTAGGTAGTAGGTTGTAGACAGCAACCGCTCAGGGTAGTACAACTACCATTCTGACTTAGGAGCGTTAAAGTGGTGCCTGGAACTATCTTGCACTCTCCGTATCAGGATCGCTGGTCTTACTTTATGTCTCACTCAAACTAAAGCTACCCGGGCAAGCTTTAATCTCTCTTTCTTGCAAACAAACATCACACACTTTTCAAACAAACATCAAACACATTTTTTTTACTCACTCATTTTCACTCCTCACTTTACATTCTCTCTTTATTTCTCTGTATTTAAGGCCTGGCAATAAGGACCATTTAGTCCATAACTGGAGCCTTCAACATAAAAATAAGAAAAAAAGCCAGTGACCAATTCCAAATTAGGAGTAGTATTCTGAGGGCTTGATGGGTAATTATTGCTGGGAAATAAAAGAATGACCTGTCCTTCTCTTGGTCAGACATGTTTGAACACCAAATAAAGAGCAACAGACAACCATTTTCACTTAGAATCACACAACTTTACATGAGAATCCTTAGTGACCAATATACAGTAATATAATCCATCAACGTGGAATACATGACTGCATTGGAGTCAGGCCTAAAATCAGGAAGTGATGACATGTGCAAACCTAGAGGGGAGAGCATCACGTGTAAGGAAGCGACATCTGGAAGAATAGCCATGAAGGAAACGCACTCACCTCTGACCTGTCTAGCCTGGGTTTGAATCTTGCTCCAGCTGTAAACTGTTTTCCTGGTGTTTCACGGGCAGGATGAGGCATCAATGTCTGTGCCGTTCCTTGGATGGACATTAAAGCAAGCATCCTGTTTGTCGGCATTAGTTGGTGGAGGTTAAATATCCCACGATGTCCTTCACAAAGTCAGCAAGCTATCATCGACGCCCTGGTAAAATTACATATTCCTGCTCTAACCTGTAGGGGCCCTGCATCAGCGGCACAGCTATGCCTCTACCCCCAGCAAGTGATGCTACTCACAAGCATGTGCTGCATATGAAAGAATAGAAGACGACAACCGCAGGTGTTGTACGCACGACAAGTTGTTCAGGTCAGGTCAGATATGGGAGCGTACGGCAGCGCCACACCCCATGATCCAGTGAATCCATGACTCCCCAGGTCCGACATCTGTTGACCTCTGGCTCTCAGCCAGCAGAGATATGACTATCACTGCCAAGGTAAGCGAATCTCTCCATGACCTCAACATCCTCACCACAAACAAGTACAGACAAGATAGCAGCATCCAATATGTGAATGAAAGCCTGGATCTTCGTATTGGCCCAGGAAACCTGTAATCCCAGCAGCTCCAACTCCCCATTCAGCATCTCGAGGGCCCCCAAAAGGATATCCAGTCTCCGCAAAGAGGACTGCATTTTCTGTGAAATCAAAGTCAGAGATCTTGACATTCCCAAACGATGCACCACAGCTTGATCTCTCCGACATCCTACCCAAATCCAGTCCCAACAAGTTCTGAAAAGTGGGGGGAGGGGGGGAGGGCAATACACTTCCCTGACGAATTCCAGTAACAACTGGAAATAAGGTGGAGATGGTATCACCACATCTCACAGCACTCTCAGAACCAAAGTATAGTTCAGACATCATATTGAGCAGTTTTGGTGGCACTCCACGAAGACCAAGAATCCTCCAAAGGGCATCCCAAATCACTTTATGGAAAGCTTTGCAAATATCAACGTCGGCTGCAAGCAGCCCCTACCGAAACTTTTGTCTGCGTTCAGTGAGGACCCAAAGGGCAAGGATACGATCAATCGTTGACCTCTTCTGTGTAAAACCTGAATGCTCTTGGTGCTGGTGCTCAAGCAGATGGTGGTGAACCCCATCAATAATTATCTGAACAAAGACTTTGCCCGGCACTGAGAACAGTGTCACCCCTCGGTAGTTGTTGCAGTCCTGGCGATCACCCTTCCCTTTCCAGAGAAGGACAACAAGGCTCCTCTTCTAGTCAGTTTTATTGATGCCTGTGTTCCAGGCAGAGCACAGAACTGCATGCAACGACATGAGTACAGCATTTCCACCAGCCTTGAGAAGTTCAGCATGGATGCCACAGATCCCAGGAGCTTTACCCCATTTCAACCAGTTCACTGCATCCTATGTTTCCACAAACGAAGAGGATCACAGTTGATTGGAGGGTCAGCAATAGGGATAGTAACACCCCTGACATCCAACTCAACGACAAGTCAAATCGTCTCCTGCATCACAAAGTTTCCTTGTATTCACCATTCTTTCAAGGCAAATCCTTTTCTCTTTTTGTCCATGAAAACGTGGATACGATTTCAATATGTTCAGAGCATGGCGGTCATGCAATATAGTTTTAATTATGTCGAACATTATCAGCTAATGGATGACTTCGTAAAAAGTTTGTCAGTGTGCATAACATAATTTAATGCTTCCACTGCAAGGTCCTATTATATTTTGAGAGTAAAAGTAAATCTTGCAGCTAATGCTGGTGCTGGGTAATACAGTGGAACGTGGTGATCCTGCCTGAAGCTATATGTCATGCTCCTACCAACAATGTGTGGCAAGCGAATGGTAACGATGTAACAGCCACCCACAACCCTTGCCAACAAAGGCAGTTATAAGCTGTGTTTCCAGCTCCGAAAGCATTTCAAGTGTCAGGAGCGCACACTCTTTCATGGAGGAGAACAGCTCTCGAATTGCCGTCACTTGTACTGTTTTGTTTAATAGACACGGACAGTCGGAAAAAAAGTTCAGACGTGGCATTCCTACTTCAAAGTTGTCGAGCGTGTTTATTTCCTGGCAGAATGTGAACAAACTAAAAACAATGCAGTTCATCTGCTCTACAAGCAGGACATTTGCTTCCCAAGCAAACAAAAAAAGTATTGGGCGTTTTATTCTACCTTTTACATTCTTATCCGTCATCATCATCATCATCATCATCATCATCATCATCTTGTGTCCATATTGCCTTCCTAACCGCAGTTGTTACGGCCTTTCACCACTTTAACTACAAGACACTGTGAATGCTAAACGCAAACCCAAGCAAAAATCCATCGCTCTGCCAACCATTCTTTCCATGTTCCATTGTGACATCACACTGCAAAAAATATTCTTCTCCCACAGCTGGCCAAGATAATCTTGTACCTCCCGAGTTGAGATGTACCTTAACAAACCATAGGCCTGTTCGACGTCGCAACAGCAGATCTGTATTTACAGTATGTTGTAACATGATTATGTATGTCGGCTTTTCACAGGAGACGTGGAGCCAGTTATCGTACCTTTGCCAAATTGTTCTTTTTAATTCCACTATGCTTTATGAAAGAAAAGAAAAAAACATAGAGGAAGTAATTTCTACCCAAACAAATTCTAAATTCCTTCCTGGTCTGCAGCATTACTCATGCTTGTAACTTCTGCCACCGAAGGTGGGTGGAGGCTATGTTTTCATCCATATCTGTCTGTCTGTCGACTGTTTGTTTATCTGTCTGTCAGCAAGATATCTCAAAAAGTTGTGGACAGATTTGGACGAAATTTGGTGGTCAGATTGGTGTGCGACGAGGATGAAATGGTTAGATTGTGGTGGAGATCTGGCTATGGATCCAGATACCAGAATTTTGAAGTGATTCTTCACTATTGAGAGATAGGGCCAAAAATTATGTAAACAGTGGAACGACATATCAAAAAGTTGTGGACGGATTCGGTCGAAACTTGGTGGACAAGTTGAGTGTGTGACGAGGGAGAATTGAATCAATTTTGGTGAAGAGCCGGATCCGGATCCGGATCTGATCTTTTTTTTTGTGATTCTTCACCATTGAGAGAGGGCCAAAACGATATATAGCACAATATCTCAAAAAGTTGTGGAAGGATTTTGGATAAAACTTTGTTGACAGATTGGGTGTGTCGCAAGGACGAATTGATTCGACTTTGGTGAAGATCCGAATCCGGATCCGGATAAGAGATTTATTTAACTTTTAAAGTGATTCTTCACCATTGAGAGACAGGGCCAAAAATGATATAGTACTGTATAGCATGATATGCTCTCGTGGATCAGACATTACATGGCGGAGTTATGCGCTCCACCGAGTGCCGTTCTAGTTTTCCTAATAAAACGATTAATGTTTTATCTATATATTACTAAAATTCTCATCTTGTATGCATGTATGTATGTATGTATGTATGTATGTATGTATGTATGTATGTATGTATGTATGTTCCTGAAATACAGCTAAAACAGTACATGATAACGCAAAAATTTTAGGCCCACCTTACTCATCATTCTCCTGCGGTGTGCAGTATCAAGTTTCATTAAAATCGGGCAACGAAAAAATTATTTAAAAATCAATTCCAGATTCAGTCAAGTACTCTTCGGGAGAATTTGATCAATACAAACAACTTCAGCAGTATAGTTCACTGGAGCTATCTTTTTTTTCTTTGTTGTTTTTTTTTAATAATTTTTTATCAACTGCTGTCATAATGGGAACCCAACGGGTTCACGGGTCATCGAGTATATTTAAAATTTTTGGGTTCCGTGCACTTGCCCAGAGACAAAGTAACTTCCTCACATTAGAATCACCATCATTGCTTCAGCAGCTATTGAGGTAGATTTGGCTGCAGTTTTATATTGTTTTTAGAGGGGAATATTAAGTCTTGGTAGTTCAGAAAACACTCAAGAATAAAAGTTATGGCTCTTAAATGCTGATGAATTTATAATCTGATGGACCATTTCGATGACTTATGTGCGTACCTCATATGTATATATATACCTGAAATATTTCTGAAACGTGATAATATTGACTTCAGAAGAACCAGCAGAATCTAAGCTTTAATTTTGTTAACTCATTACCTCTGCCACCGAATGTGAAGGAGATTATGTTTTACCCCTCTCTCTCTGTTTGTTTGTTTGTGAGTCTGTGTACAGGATATCTCAAAAAGTTGTGGATGAAATTTAGTGGGCAGGTTGAGTGTTTGACAAGGACGAACTGATTAGCCTTTGGTGAAGTTGACTGTTTGTTTGATCCGGATCCAACCACTAGAATTTTTTAAGTGATTCACACAGCAATGTGAAAATGTGAAATTGTGATTTAAGTGATTCACACAGATTCACACAGGATCCACAAAGCACCAGAAGGCAGACAGGCAGCAGCAAGGACAGGAATCTTGGGCAGAAGAGGCCGACTCTGAAAAGAGCCCAGCCATTTGCTCTTACTAAGGCTCTCCCTAAAGCTTCGTCCTCCAGCTTCCTTCCCCTCAAGCCCCCCGAAGAACACACACCCCGACATGTTAAGCATGGCCTTTTATTATTCCTGGTTCCCTTAACGCCGCCTGTTTCTCCTCTGTGATCTGCTTGAAGTGGCCCTGATTGGATGGTTAATTTGGGATGTGAACTCTTTCCGATCTGCTTGATATGCCCCACTGATTGGTGGCATTATCAAGGTGCGGGGGGGGGGGGGGGCGGTAGTTTGTAGCATTACTGCGTTCGCTCCCTGATTGGTCCTAGCTCGGGTGGGCGTGTATCATTGCTGATCCGATTTTGGACCAGAAAGGACGCAGAACTTACAGTTGGTTCCCACAGGCATTGGAAGGATGAGACAGATTAAGGAAAGAACATTCAACACCAGACAGCAGTAGATATAAGCACAATGTTGAAAGGTTGGGGGGGAGGGGGAGAGGGAGGGGGAGGGGGCAAAACATATACTATATCTAATACATCCACGATGCATATATAACCACATACACATCAGACATTTAACGAAACAAAATATATTTCTATGAAATGTCTAGCTCTATATTATTATTGTCTAGCGATTATATAAGATTCCCCAAAAACGCAACAATATCGGCCTAGAGGTAAGCACACTCACCTCTAAGCTGTCTAGCATGGGTTCGCATCCTGACCCAGCTAAAAACTGTCATTCCAGTTTCCCCATGCAGGGTGATTTATCAATTGTGTGTGTCGTCCCTCAAATGGACCTTAAATTGGGCATCCCATTTGCCTGTATTCATTTGTGGACCTTAAAGATCCCATGGTTTCTTTCACAAAGGGTATGAGAGCTCTTGCCGGCACCATGGCCAAATTCATGCCTCAACTACTGCTGGGAAGACAGAAAACCACCCAGCATGACCCCAGGACAAGAAACTGCTTTGGAAGCACCAATGCTCTGTGGCACAGGATGGTATATCAGATCTGATAATATACACAAATAACCAACATTCTATGTTAGCCTTCCCATCTGATCTGGCTCATTATATCGGGAAAAGAAACCCTGTACCACACTCTTTACAGAGCCTTAGTGTTCCTTAATTACCCCCCTTACTGCAGAGACAAAAGCTTAGACAAAAGATGGTATTGCTGGCACCCGGAATGCACCGGGATATTTGGGCCACCCCATCCCCCACCCCC
>NC_140963.1:92744476-92761976 GCF_056783735.1 Eptatretus burgeri
ACAAACAACACTACCACCAGTGGAAATTATTATATTCACAACACAAATATTTTAACCCATTCCACCCAGTGCACATGCTCAGCTCTCATGGCCACTCTTGCCCATCACCCATGCCAATTCCCCAACTAACCTGTTTACCCCCAAAAGCAAAACATGGCAAGTTGTGCCAATGAGCAAAGACAATTTTTATAGCAATCCAAATTAGCACTGGGTATCCTGTTCAATACCAGGAGCACCTTCTGCAGCCAATCTTCCCATGTCTCCCATGCAAAATTATGATTGAACAGGATACCCAAATTAGCACTGGGTATCCTGTTCAATACCAGGAGCACCTTCTGCAGCCAATCTTCCCATGTCTCCCATGCCAAATTATACCCAGGGCTGTCTTCCCAAACTGAGAACCCATTCATCATAGTGAACTATTTGTCGAAGGTTATGCAGGCTTCTCTGGGCATTTCCCAAACATTCCATAACTTTCCACAGATCAAGTTGTTGTCCAGTAGTCTGTACACCTACCCAGTCCATGCAGTTTGATCCGTATCCATAGCCACGCCCAGCATGGCAGGACCCTCATTATGGCTGTCCCAGAGCCTCAGAGAGTGGCTAATTGGCCGCATGCCCCGGCGGTCACCTCGTTAGGCCTTTACTGGCCCTCAGTGGTACCACCACCAAAGCACGACCCGCAACACCACCCCCTCGTAGTCTTCACAGTGCACCATAACAGGCGCACACAATAAACCACCTTGGACCCTCAGAGGTTTCAACCCCCTCCAGGTTCCGGAAACCCCAACGGCCTGAGACACTCGCTCGGACGGTGCCCCGATGGACAAGAGATGCCACACTCCACTAGGCTCCCCATGGGGCACGGGCCATGCTACAACACCTGAGGTCGGACTCCACATCTAAATCCTGCCAGTGCAGCTCCCCAATTGCCTGGCTCAACCCAATCACCTAGGGGGCAATTTCCCACGATGACAACCCCCTTAACCTCCCCTGGTCTGAATTCTGTGGCTCGGGGACCAACCCGCTCCAAGGTTGCTTTAAAATTAATTTGCATCTGTTGGTGTCACGTGTACAAATGCGGTTGAATATAATTACCCTGTAATCGGGCTTTTCTGTTAGTCCCTGCAGCTGCTGCAGGCCCTGAACCTCCCGCTTTCCCAACCTTACTCCATTTTCACAAGCCGCCAGCTGCTCATGACTTTCAGCCCCGACCTCAATGCTCAACACACACACACACACACACACACACACACACACACACACACACACACACACACACACACACACACACACACACACACACACACACACACCACTTTAAAGCAATTTTTCCCTGCTCGAGCGGGGGTTAGCCTTGCGGGTCCCATGACAATCTTCTATCATGGTTCCCTTTTTGAGGCAATGGTTTTATGGCCAGATGCCCTTCCTGATGCCAACCCTTTAGTCGCCTCTTACGACACACAGGGATACGGTGTACCTATTCCAAACGGGGCCACAAACCAGGACATCCCAACAAGCTGGTACTCATTTTGCCCACCTCAGGATGACAGGAGTGCTCAACTTCTCATCAATAGCCAATTGGGGCTCATACTGACACTGACACACATTGGCCTTTCTTTTTCTAAGTGTCCCACCGTTCAGCTTTTTCCTTCTTCCCCGCCTACTAGCAAACACCCCGTGTGCAGCGAGTCCACGACTCTGGGCTCAGACTCGACCCTGACAGGGTCCAACTACGCACTCATGAGTGCTGTACCACGAACAACAGAGGTCGCTTCACAAACCATGGGACCCATCTTCTCCCCCTCGAAACCATCAATCTTCTTCATCTCTTGGACGATCTCTTTATGGGGCAAAGCGAGATCGACTCCAGCACGATGTTTTTCCAGGCCATTACCAAACAAACATGCCTCCGTGGATTATCCTTTGTCCCTCCAAAATTAAACCAATCTGCCATTCCACTGCCCCAAATTGCGCCACTAAAATTTCATTATTTTTATTCATTTCTTCACCCATTTTATTGCAACATGCCCTGGATATACATCAGACCAGACTCCTGATCCCCACTCGTGCCTGAAGGAGAAGGGCTTCAAGCGATGTCAGGAATGAGTGGCATTCCATTGTGATGCTCCTCCCCACTCGGCCCACCCCCAGCTTGCCTCCAAGCAAGTGTTCCTCACCATCTGATCCAACATGAACATCTGCCATTTTTCCATGTTTCCCGTGTGTGCTCAAATTGTAAAATAAAATTTTAACAATCCAATTTGATTTTAAATTTTCCTTGGGAGAAACTAGCAGCTTTTGTATATCCAACTGCTTACCCAAATTTCAAAATCAAGGGGGTTTGAAAAATCCCACTTCTGATAAACCAGATGTCGAGTCCGACCATCCGTGAATAACGAATTCCTCAGAGCCGGGACCTTTCGTCCTGAGGGATGTACCAAGCGGTCATTTTAGGCACTGCGTTCAATATTGCTTTTCTTTTTCCATTCCCCAAGGTCGCCCAAATGAGCCCAAATGATGGAAAACCAGCACGGAAAACAAAGGGCTGAAACATGCTCTTACCTGTTAATTTATTTTGTTACACAAAGCACAAGGAAGAGGGTCAACAAGACGCTATAATAATGGAACAAATCAAGCGAATCAAAAAGACAAAAAAAATTGAGAATGAGATACGCAAACTGATGTACGAGTGTAGAAAGTTCTTCCTTGGAACACCTGAGCTTTGAACCATTTACAAACCCTTCATCTCCAGTCTGATGGAGTACTGCTTCCACCTCTGGGGTGGTGCTCCTGCCTCACACCTAGCTTGAATTCACGCTGTTGTAACCAAGGATTTTAGGATCATTGACATCTCCCGCGATGAAGCAGAGTGTTTGGGTCTCTCACTCTCTCACCTCAGGCAGGTCGGTGGTCTTTCTGTGTTCTACCGTCTGCTCTCCGATCTCACCCCCCCCCACCCCTTGCTCTCTCTCTGCGATATATCTCCCCCCCCCATATTCCCGCAGAGCGCTCAAGGTCTGCCAGCAACCCCTTTCTGGTAAAACTTCCAAAATCATGAATCACTGCTCACCTTCACTCTTTCATGCTTCTTTTTTCCCCACCTTTGGAACAAACTCCCACACTCTGTTCAATACCACTCCTCACTCGAGGTCTTCAAAACAGCTGCTCACCACCATCTCATCTCTTCCCCCAACCAAAATTATGATCTTTACTGCCCCCGTTAATCCTCCCCAAACCCAACTCCTTCAAATTCCCTGTTTTCCTTCCTGAAAGTCCCTGCAGTAACATCTGTTTACCTCGTCTACCCTACCCCCATCCCTCTCCCTTCCACAGATATCCAATTGTCCTTGTTCCCCACTATTTTGTGCTTCCCTCTCCCACCCGTTTCCTGCCTTTTTATGTTTCCGTGTATTAGCTCTTGCATGAGCCTCCACTTGGTACACAAAAAAAATTTTAATTATAAAATTAATTTTTTTTTAAAAGGCCATCCAAAAAAATCAGAGTGATCCCAGCTTAGGTCAATTCCCCACGAGGCTTCTCCTCCAAGTGAGTTCTCCATCCTCTTTACACATGAGCCTCTTTTGGTTCTGTCCGGTGAAATCATGAGCCTCAACTCGTCCTCTCTCGTGAACTCTTCTGGTGACTCTCGCCTCAACTCCCCTGCAGGACGTTCTCTTCTTTCTCCTCGGCAGAGTCTTCCTCTCGGGTCCCGTCCATGGGGGCGGCCCCAATAAAAAAAAATAAACGAACATCTTTTCTTCTGGGCTCGACAGCCTACTGCGCGACCATGGCTGGCACACACTGTCCAGAGAGATCAAAATTGGCCTTTCGCACATGTAGCACGTGTGCCTCTGAGATGGGAAGTCCACACCTCGCCCCACCCCTCCAAACAAGAGGTTTTACATGTATATAATTGATCTGTCTCCCCTGTCTATAAATTACATTCTCTGCCTCCTCAGCATTACTTGTAACAAATGACTGACAAAATCCTGTTACATGGCAATCTAACCGATGCGAAACACAAGGGACCATACTTCTCCGACCACAGTCTAGCTATGGATCCCTCCCCCTCTTCCACGTAACAATATTTAAATGGTTTTCTATAGAATGTCTAATGAATAATATAGATACCAATAATTCTCTGCAGTTTTATAAATATTTAAATGGATCTTTTGTAGAATGCGTAATGAATTGTATAGCACAACCGACCTCTCCTCGGAGTTCTATGGAATTTCATCAGGTTCCATAAAAGTTCTGTTGAATTCTTTTGAAATTCTCTTGAGCCCTGTAGAATTTTTATAGAACATTTTTTGAAGGGGTTTCTCACCATGTATCATCCATGAAAGGTTTTATTTTATTATTTGAGGGGTGCTTCAGTTTCACCTTTCCACTAACTGAGAGTTCAATTTTTGGTCCTTCTGGGTGATGAAGTGTCATAAACCAAGCAAATACCCTGCAGGTTGTAAACGATGAAATGGTACAATTTAATCACAAAAGTCCTCTGAAGAAGGCACTTTAAGCGATCAAGAATATTTGATAGGTATTCATAGACTCCATTATTGCATCCCACATAATTATGCTCTTCTGAACTGCACATCACATTCAGAAAGATGAGAAACTTCCTCTGTTCACTTTTTTTTCCCCGAAACGTTCTAATTTTCCAGTGCTTTTAAAATCCTTACCTGGGGAAATCATCCCGTGCTTCTCATAACATTAAGATAAAACAATCCTTCCATCTCAGCACTCACATAACTATATTTTGGAATTTAATTAGGATCATTTTGCCTCCCCATAAATCACCATCTACAAATACAAGACTTTCAAAATGATGTATGAATGTTAAATGAGGGTGTGTGTGTATGTGTATATGTGTATATGTGTATATGTGTGTATGTGTGTATGTGTGTATGTGTGTATGTGTGTATGTGTGTATGTGTGTATGTGTGTATGTGTGTATGTGTGTATGTGTGTATGTGTATGTGTGTGTGTGTGTGTGTGTGTGTGTGTGTGTGTGTGTGTGTGTGTGTGTGTGTGTGTGTGTGTGTGTGTGTGTGTGTGTGTGTGTGTGTGTGTGTGTGTGTGTTTTCTCCATTTGTGGGTTCCAGGAGGTGGAACGGAGTCCTACCAGGAATAAAAGTATCCTCCTCTGCTTCGATAAGGGATCACAGTTCATGGACCAAGCTGGTCAACTTTTGTTGTTCTCAAAGTTTTGTCCCAAGAGGTCTTTTCAGGATCGTCACCGCAATGAACTGCCTCCAATTGTAGTCAGGTCAGGTATGGGAGCATGTGCCAGAACAGCACGTCACTGCGTCCACTTTCCGCCGGTACTCCAGGGGCCTCCGTCTGGCCATCCCCCAGGCAGATGCCAGGCCCATCCCCATCTCCTTGAGATCTCCAGATGCCAGGCCCATCCCCATCTCCTCCAATTGTAGTGTTTGTGATAATATTCCTGTGGATGATTTTTTAAAATCTCAGTGAGGTTCTCCTTTAATATTACCCTCCCCAGAGGAGAGGGTATTACATTTGGGTCAGTTTGTCTGTCTGTTTGTTACTTGCAAAAGTTTCTTGTTTCACTTGTTTCACTTGTTTCAAGTACATTGATTGCTCTTGTGCGTTATTCTATCTCCATCATCACATCGTGGAGTTTGTCATTAGCAAGAAGCCTGTTTTTGAGGTCAAAAGGTCAATATAGGCCAAAGGTTAACAACTGTCAAATTTCTAATATCTTCAATTTTCATCCAATTGAATAGAAATTTGAACAGGATTTGCATCACGGGTCTGAATTCAATCGCCAATTATTTTTTAAGGTCAACATAGGCCAATAATTATATGCCTGGTGTTGACTTAATGGTTGGGGTGGTGGTCTTTGGATCCCAGGGTCCAGAGTTTAAATCCTGAATTAATACCAGATGGAGTTGACACAGCTTGTCATCTTTCTTTGAGTTTTCTCTACAACCGCTTGTCGGATTTTCACCATTGGTGCTCACATAGAATGTTTTAATGGTAATTATGACGTCATCAGTCACGTGTTCAGCAGCCATATTGTTTAAACAAACAAACAAAAAACACTTCAAAATCTCTGAAATGGCTGAACAGTTCGAGGCAAAACTTTACAGGAATGACCACCTATCCATGATGAACAAAACATTCACACCTATGATGTCAGAGGTCATATGGTTTTTGGCAGCCATATTGGATTTACCCTCAAACCCATTTTAAAAATCTTTTTCTCCAGAACGGCTCGAAAGATCAAGGGGAAACTTCACACGTGTTCCCCAAACCTTGATGATACCAGGGTGTTCACGAATAATTGATAGGTCACATGGTCTGGCAGCCAAAATGGATTGAGCAAAAATCTTTTTTTTTTAATTATTTCTCTCAAACTGCTTCATAAAGCGATGTGAAACTTCACAATTATGATCTCGTAGTGATGGGGAATGTATGTTTTAAATTTCAACCGAATCGAACGCATGGTCTGACGGCCAGAATTATTTATTTATTTATGTTGAATAAGGTTCACTTGGCTGCACCTGGATGGTTTTGAGGGTGGAGGAGTATCAGCTGAAACTCGAATCCTATCCAGATTCCTCCTGATGACGTCATCTTTACTTTTTGCTTGTATGGGTTCCTTCTGATGACTCCAATGCAGGACTACTTATTTGGTCTTCCATTTCATTTTAATTGAATTTATTTTAATCCCATTCTGAATTCAATTGAATAATAATAATAAACGTCATGGGTCAGGGTCAAGTGTCCAATCAAAACGGGGTTGCATCAAAGCGGGACGTCTTGGTACTCGGTCATCACTGCCAGCAGTTATAAAGTGGCAGTTCTAGTTTTGTCTATTATTAATTACGTAACACACCAGTACCCAAACACCACACAAAACAAGTCCTGGCTAGGGTCTGCAATCTCAGATTGCTCTTTTTCTTATTCCTATTGCTCCAATAATTATCACTTCTTCTTCCTAGATCTCTTAATCTCACTTTTGAGGTTCTGGTATTTGATCATTTTCAAGATTTGTGTGTTATTTAAGCCAAAATCGCTGGGTACTGATATCTCAATCAACAATGCTGTATTTTCCTTTTTGTTCATGAGTACTATGTCCGTCGCAATGCTTTGTTTTCTATGTTCACCCTCTATGGGATCACACGGTCTACGTGTGCATGGCGAAACTGCGAAACACGATATTGATTTCCTTCAAAGTGGATGACTTGGAAATTATTTTTCTAATTGAATGGTTG
This sequence comes from Eptatretus burgeri, assembly GCF_056783735.1. Lineage (NCBI taxonomy): Eukaryota > Metazoa > Chordata > Myxini > Myxiniformes > Myxinidae > Eptatretus > Eptatretus burgeri. Next base: position 92,751,724 of record NC_140963.1, read on the forward strand.
GTCTGTCTCACTAAGATTTTTGTCAGTTTATTGTTTTCTCTGTGATGAAGTTTTGATCTCGCAGTTTTATCAATTTTATCTCCTCCATTTTGTTGGTGTACTCTTCTTCCAGCCTATGCTGCTCTTCATTATCTTCAACCACCTCCTCTCCCTCATTCTGCTGCTCTCCCCTGTGTTTCTGCCTATCATTATCTGCCTTTTCCACTCTTTTCCCCTTCGTCTGTGCCCGTGCCACGTGATCCTAATCTCTGAATAGGTCTTGCCTTTCTTTCATGGGGACTTTCCCGTTCTCTCCTTTCTCCACACTCTTTCTTTTCCGCTCAATAGAGCCTTTGGACCGGCTCTATGCAGGGGTTTGGGTACCCGTCTATTCGCACAGCCAAAACTTCCTCTCATGCTATCTCGCCCAAATCCCTGCCATCCCTTTCTTCACCTTCAAGCGAGCACTGAGCTCCCCTCGCTCTAATCTCTCTTGCCGCTTGTTGCCTTGCCCTAGATGTAATTTATTATATTCTATCTTTATCTCGGTATCTTTTAATTGTTGAAAAAAAACGTCAAATTTATCAAGAGGGACTCTCTCTCCACCCTAGTAGCCAATTTCGTTTTTTTCCAGTTGATCCCTGAACCGCTCACCCTTACTGCCTATCATCATCCACCTTTTTCACTATTTCCCCCTTTGTTTATGCCAGAGTCACCTGGTCCTTGTCTCTGACTCGGTCTCATGTATGGAATACATTCTACATTAGAGGATTATATCCTTCTCCTCAACACTCTAGGTTTGTGTTTGTAGTTATATTTTCTGCAATGTTGCTTTGATGGTGGAGAGGCAGTCAGCACCTTTACAGCTTCTTACTTTGGTGCCTAATCATGTCTCTTTGCCAGGTGACGTTTTTCCTCGCTTGAGAAGGTGCAACCATTATTTGTTACAGTGCGCTTTCCTGCTGCTCGGAGTGGCCACAGAGTCATAGAGTTTCTCCTGCAGTTGGCCTGTGCACTTTGCTTGAGATATTTTTTCTACTTTTTATCAACACAAGATGCTCTGCTGTTTCCCCTGCTTTGTCTTCATCACCTCATCCAGTTCTACGAAAGGCCCCTCCGCACCAGGAGTCGCCATGACGCTCGCCCAAGACTCAGGACCATGCACGAGTCACACAGCATCACACTCCACTCATTTTCCCCCCAAACTTAATTGCCAGGGATGACATCTACCATCAAGATTGATAGCCCAGATTTTTCCGGCACCACAATCGACGCATCACCACGGTCTGCCTCACAGCGCCACCCCGACTCGCACATCAGAGTCGTGCACATTTAATTTTGACCATCTCCACATCCCAATGGGCCCCTTAACTGAGGCCAAGGCAATCCTCCTGCAAACCTTAGCTTCTGGCGTACCAAGTTTCACGTGGTTCATCGGAGCCACATCTGTTCACAAAACGCCATCTCAATCTATCGGACATGATTAGTGGGGCTTCGTGGGCATTCACATTTCCATATCCATTTGCAGCCCCTCCCATCCTTATCACCGACATTCTCCCCTGCTCCACAATGGGCCCCTCCTCTCCGGGGTCTGCCATGTAGCCCACGCAGAAGTCCGGTTCGTACGCAATCCACAGGGCAGCATACCTCGTTTGTTCTTCTCCTGTCAATGGCCGTCTTCAGCGAAGAGGCTCCAAAATTGTCCAAGGTCCCGGCGGACGCCCCGGGGGTTTGGCCCACCTTGCAGCGTCGATTCAAATGGCAACAGACCACATTCGTCTTTCTCTCGATGTTCGCCACTCGGGTAGGGGCTTCAAAACCACCTGCGGTCCTGGCAGACATCCGGTGTCTCAGTCTGCCTCGCAACGCCGCTCATACTCCACAAGCCGAGGCAAAGTCATAGGGCACAATTAATAGACTACAAGCTGATGTTCACTCTGCGATTCCTCTCGGACACATCTTCCACGGCAAACACAGTCAACCATAGTCTTTGTGCATCTTCCCTCCCAGATTCTCTCATCGGTAGCAAAGACCGAAGTCCACAGATCACCATCAACAGTTACATGTGGGGGAACCGGTGAGATAAATGGTGAGGCATGCCACTTGTGTGTCGCCATTGTGTGTGTGTGTGTGTGTGTGTGTGTGTGTGTGTGTGTGTGTGTGTGTGTGTGTGTGTGTGTGTGTGTGTGTGTGTGTGTGTGTGTGTGTGTGTGTGTGAAGCTTTTTCGTTGATTTCTATACAATTCCACATCCCTGGACCATTCTCCACCAAATTTTGCAAATCGTGCTGGGGGGACCCAGGTTCAAGTCATAAGCAAAATAAAATACCCCCCACTCTCCCCCTCCCAAATCCCACAAGGAAGTTATCTGCATCGATGTGTGTGTCGGTCTGAAAATCATAGAAAAACTAGAATGACACTCAGTGGAGTTCGTACTTCCATCAGGCTGAACAGCTTACATTTTGTAGCCTACTGATAGGCTGGATCTGCATCCAGACCTTTACCAAAATCTAATCAGTTTGTTCTTGTAACAAACCCAACATTTCCCCCAAATTTTGTCCGAATCCATCCATACCTTTTTCAAATATCGTGCTATGTGTCGTTTTTGGCCCCATCACTCAATGATGAAGAATAATTTCAAAATTTGAGTCAACAAATCTGGATCTTCATAAAAATTTAATCAATTCGAAGTTTTCACACACCCAAACTGCCCACGAAGTTTCGTCCAAATCCTTCCATAACTTTTGAGATATTGCATCATTTATCATTTTGGCCATATCTTGCAAATATGAAGCTTTAAAAATATTAGTGCGTCCAGATTCGGATTCGGATCTTCACCAAAATCTAATTATTTCGTCCTTGTCACAAACCCAACCTGTCCATCAAATTTCATCCGAAACTGTCCATAACTCTGAGAAATGCCGCTCACAGACAGATAAACAAACAGGACAGACAGGGGGTGAAAACACACCCTCCTTCCATCTTTGGTGTTTGTCATAAAATAAAATTATAAAATTTTTGATATTTAAAATAAAAAATATGATTTTGGTCAGAAAATACATTTGAAACGAGACCGGCACTCTGTTAAGCGCATACCTCCACCAGACTGAACAGTTTACTTTTTGTATCCCACCGATAGACTGGATCTGGATCTTCACCAAAATCAAATCAATTAGTCACTGTCACACACCCAACCTATCCACCAAGTTTCGTCTGAATCCGTCCAAACCATTTTTGAGATTCATATTTTTTTGTATACATTGTCAAAGCTCGTATGAGAGCTAACACACAGAACGTGCAACAAGGGGTGCAGGAGACAAGAGGGGCGGGAGAGGGAAGGACAAAACAGCGGGGAACAGAGACATTAGATCTGTGGAAGGGAGAAGGATAGGGCTGGGTACACAGGGTAAACAAGATGGACACCACAGGGACTTTCAGGACCTCACACAAGTGTGGAGGTTTTGGGAAGGAAAGCAAGGAATTTGAAGGAGGTAGGTTTGGGGTGGATTAACAGGGGTAGAAAGGTTTGTGGTTTTGGAGGAAGATAAGAGGTGGTGGTGAACAGCTGTTTTGAAGACCTGGAGGGAAGAGTGGGATTGAAGAGAGTGTGGAAGTTTATTCCAAAGGCGGAAAAAAAGAGGAATGAAAGAGTGAAGGTGAGCAGTGATTCATGATTTTATAAGTTTTACCAGAAAGGGGTTACTGGCGGGACCTTGAGTGCCCTGCGGAAACATGGGTGGAGATATAATCGCAGACAGAGCAGGGAGGGGGGGGTGAGACCGGAGAGGAGATGGTAGAACACAGAAAGACCACCGACTTGTCTGCGGTGAGAGAGTGAGAGGCCCAAAGATTCAGCCTCACCAGGGGAGATACCAATGATCCTACATGCCTTGGTTTCCACAGCATGAAGCTGAGAAAGGTGAGAGGCGGGAGCACCAGCCCAGAGGGGAGAGCAGTACTCCATCAGGCTGTGGACAAAAGCTTTGTAAGTTGTCAGGAGCTCAGATTGCCCGAGGAAGAACGTTACTCGATGGAGAATGCCCAGTCAGTGACTGGCTTTGGAGGCCAGTTTGGAAATGTGGCTTTCCCAGGAAACATCATGGCAGATAGTGAGACCCAGAAGCTTGAATGAAAGGACTTCTTCAAGAGGATTGTAGAGAAAGTGGGGGGGAGGGGGTTCCAGACGGTCCTTTCAGAAAGACATCATGAGAGTGTGAGATTTGTTAGGATTGAAAGACATGTTCCACGTGTTGGACCAGTTTGTGATTTTATCCAGATCTACAGAGAGCGAATAAGCTGCTGCTTGTCGATGTGAGGGAGGGTAGGCACAGAGTGGAGTCACCAGCAAAGAGATAAAGAGGATTTTCCAGAGAGTCGGAGAGATCATTGATGAAAACCAGAAAAAGAAAAGGACCCAGAACACTACCTTGAGGAACTCCAGCCAGCACAGGAAGAAGGGATGAGAGAACTTCATTTAGGGCCACATGTTGGCTGCAACAGGAGAGGATGCTTGCGAGCTGTGAGTGGAGATGGCCTTGGATACCATGGGAAGAAAGTTTGGTGAGCAGGGCAGGGTGCCAGACCGTTTCAAAAGCACGTGATATGTTGAGGGACATGGCTCTGATTTCATGTCGGGCATTGAGGACCTACATCTCTTGGTGGGAGAGCAGAAGCAGCATATCCAGGGTGGAATGGCCTGGTCTGAATCCAAATTGATGATTGGAAATCAAGCCATTGGAGAAGAGGAAGATTTAATGTCTGAAGCGATGATGGATTTCATAACCTTGCTGATTATTGGGAGAAGGCTGATTGGTCTGTAGTTGCAGGGATCTGTTTTTGCACCTTTTTTATGCAGAGCGGTAATGTTTTTCTGATTTCCAAGCAGATGGCAGATGACGTTGAGCAAATGAGAGGGTGAATAGAACAGAGAGAGTGTGAGCAAGAGCAGAGGAGCAGGTTTTTAGGACACGTGGGCTGATGCCGTCTGGACCGGTTGCAGAATCGGAGTTGAGGTTTGAAAGCAAGCTCTCCACCTTGTCAGGAGAAAAGGACACAGAGTCCAGGGACAGCTGGGTGCGACTGGGAAAGGTGAGTCCAGAAAGCGATGTGTTTCGAACTCAAGATTTAGAAGCAAACACGGAGTTTAGGCATTCAGCCTTTTCACGTGCGGTGTCAGCTGTGCAGCCATTGATATATGGGAGAGGGTGGAGGGGAAACATACACCAGAAACGATAAGAGCAGGCCTGACCAAGGAGCAGGAGGGCAATGGGAGATGTGGGGAGAGAGGAAAGTTGAGACTTGGTGGTGATATGGAAAGAAGGGAGTGGGCAGGGGAAGGTACAAGATTTGAGGGTTTGGGAAAATGGGGAGTTGAGATGAGAGGAAAGGAAGAGCATGTTTGTGGTGATATGATGAATGTACTGATTGAGAGGGAGATATCTGTTTGGTTAATATGGAGCCCACAGATGTAAGAACACCACACACTTTGGGACAACAGAAGAGGAGCTGATACTAAAGCAGAAGACAGTGAAGAGGTGCTAAGAGTGGAGGTAAAATGAGGGGCAAGATGGGAGGTGTAAGGAGAGGAGATAACAGGTGAGGGGTTAGGAGGAGGTAGGTTTATGTCGATGGGGTGAATTGGCACTGAAGTTGGGAAAAAAATGACGACTGATGGAACACGAACATACATTGCAAACTGGGAGTTTTCAATTTTTTAAGTCAGAGATACGACTAAAGACATTACGTGAGGGATGCAATTAAGGAGAACGAAGAGAATTGAGAAAAGAAACATCGTAGCAGTGGGATGTTTTATAAGGGGTATGAAGGAAAGATCTAATTGAAAGTAGTCTGTTGAAATAGAAAAAGAGTGGTGAATTATGATACAGTAACGAGAACCACACGTGTGAAAGAGGAAGTTGAAACATTATAAGAGACAGTTTTTATTTGTTTGTTTTTTGATAGAGATTGCATAAGATTAGGTAAAGGAAAGGTTGAAGAAAAATCGTGAGGCCAATAGTGAATCTGGATCAGCAAATGCAGAGGGTAGAAATAATTCCAACAGAAACAAGTGCTTATGGGAGGTGTCGAGTTAGAAGTGAATTTTTTTTTATTATTAATATATGAATTAATATATCGTGATAATATATCATTTTTGGCCTGATTTCTCAAAGGTTTTATTATTTCGTAAGCAGCTTGTGACTGCTGCTTGCATCATTTCCGGGAGCACAGCTATGCCACTGATGCAGTTAGGATTAAGGTTAGACCCCCTACTTTGCCCCTACACTGATGTCCCCTACACTGTTACATCATGTCCCCTACATCCACTACACTGATGTCAGTTAGGGTTAATGTTAGACCCCCTACTTCACCCCTACACTGATGTCAGTTAGGCCCCCTACACTGATGCAGTTAGGGTTAGGGTTAGATTAGGCCCCCACTGATGCAGGCCCCCTACTTCGCATAAGCTGGTACCCATTTTGCTGACCTCAAAAGGATGACAGGCCAAGTCAACCCACCTGGTGTTATTTATCGGCACAACAGGAGCTCACATCCAAAACCCTTAGATCTTTAGCCAGCCACCTTAACCATTTAGCCAACACCCGGCTTACATCTCTTAATGGTGAAGTATCCCGATGAAAACCAGAAAATGAACAGGGCCCAGAACACTGCCTTGAGGAACTCCAGCCTGGACAGGAAGAGGGGATGAGAGAACTCCATTTAGGGCCACATGTTGGCTGCAACAGGAGAGGAAGCTTGCGAGCCATGAGTGGAGATGGCCTTGGATGCCACACAAGAAAGTATGTAGGGGGCCAGATGTTACATCAGTCCTTCACGAACCTTACATTAGGTGCATCAATGTAGGGGGCCTAACTGACATCAGTGTAGGGGATGTAGGAGACATGATGTAACAGTGTAGGGGACATCAGTGTAGGGGGCGAAGTAGGGGGTCTAACCCTAACCCTAACTGCATCAGTGGCATAGCTGTGCTCCCGGAAATGACGCAAACCGAACTTTAAAAAAATACTAGTATCCCGATCCGGATGTTCTCCAAAATCTAATCAATTCATACTCATCATACACCAAACCTGTTCGCAATGTTTCATCCAAATCCATCGATAACTTTTTGAGATATCCTGCTCATAAATAGACAAACAGACAGACCAAACGAGCAAATAAACAGGGATGAAAATATCACGTCCATCCACCTTCGGTGGCATGGAGGTCATGAGAATAAATTAGAATGAAAGAAAACTGAAAATCCATCTCCGAGATCTTAGTGGTGTGGTCAAAATTTCCCCCAGCCTAAACATACTTCGAAAAATCACAACCTGAATATGGTTTCATGAAACCACGCACCGTATGAGACTCGAATCTTGGATCCCAGCATAATGAGCTGCACACTCAGATGGGGAACACCAAACAGCCCAATCCAATTGCAAGCCATCTCTCATTCAAAATCATGAAAGACTCCTGCTTTGGGAGGCAAAATAATACTCAGACAGCAATAAATGTCTTTTGCTTTGAGTCGTTGTCCTTAAAGGCTTTTCGCAGCAAAGACGGCGGAAGATGAGGCATGCTTTTCATTCCAATCCATATCCCTATGAGAGATTATACTGTCTGCCTGCATTTATTTTGCCGGCCCTGACAGCATTCGGTAAAATTAAAGCCACATTCATGCACTCGTGCAACTAATATCGTGCTGATGTTGCATGCCGGGATCCATTGCGGTTATCAGGGTGCTGGCATAGGAAGTGTGCTTTCAGATCAACCCATGCAGTCTGATTAATGGAGTGTGAAGGGCATTGGACGGGAGGAAGGTGCCAACTGGGAGCTGGGGACATCTGCAACGGGACTGGATTTTAGGAGTCTAAGCGAGGGTAATTTGTCTGCATTCTCGGCTGTTTCTGAGGCTTGCCTTGGGAATGGTAGTCTGTGCCAGCATTGTGTACTGTGAATAATTATTGAATCATCTCACCATGTTCAGGGTTCTGCGATACTTCTTCTTTGCCTGGTTCTTTCGACCACAGAGGATGTAAATGGTCAAGACGAAGCCCTAACCCGGTGCACATCAAGTTATTTTGAACAAAGCTTTCCAATTATTCTCTGATGTGAAGGGCAAGAAACCTTCTGTGATGTGGGTGAAGTTTAACCTCCTGCTGTGGCCACTTGTCGAAATTATCCCAGCAATGAAACAAATGCATTATTGTTCAGCACGAGAAAATGCCGAGAGAACCGATTGAAAACAAAGTACTGTTCTATTGTATTTTTTGAATATTTGACCAAGACTCGTGGAAGATGTCCACATTTATATAAGGGTGTCGACAAAATACCATTCCAAACTCAAACAATAATAAAATAAAAATGAAATGGGTAACAACGATGTGGTTTGCTGGGTGTGACTCAAAGTAGTAATGCCTTTTTTTTTAATTTCCAGGTGTCCCCTGTGACGTATGTGGTCATTTTTTTTCGCAAATGACGTCATACCAAATCAGATACGAAGGTTCAAAGAAGCTTCAGGATGGCCGATGGAAGTCAGCTACGATTGAAAAAAAAAAATTTGTTCGTGGCACAAAACGTTTATGGAGAATGGTAGTACTCGGCAGAGGAGGGGGCCAGGTCAGCCAAGCACAAGTGGTGAGGATGTTGATCACGTTTATGAGTCATTCGAGCGCAGTCCCTTTTTTGTTCAGATGATGATCTTTACAAAGCTTGAAAATAAAACTTTGAAAATTCACATGCAGCAAATAAAATCGCATCATTGTATCCCACTTCATTATTTATTGATTTTTTTATTTGGAAAGGTAATTTCTGGACACTATTCCAACAAAGGTTCTAAAGCCCATTTTTGGCAAATTAATGGTAGCAAGATAAAATTGTAAACTTTTTAATGGAAATTCAGGTCATTTTCATTAAACATCATTGGGATGTATAGACAAGGTAATGAAAAGTTGTTGCAACGTTTTTTGAGAACGACAGAAAGGGACATAAGTTTTTTTTCAAAATTTAGTAGGTCATGATTAATAGTCAGTCATTTTAATCAAAGCCTGATGGTGGCTTAATGGTTAGGTTGGCTGGTGACTTGACATCTTAAAGATCCTGAGTTCAAGCCCCTGTCGTGTCAAAGCAACATCATGTGGGTTGACTCAGCCTGTCATCCTTCCGAGATCTGCAAAATGAGTATCCAGCTCTGGGAGAAGTGAGCCATTTGACCATCCTGGGTTGACCTCTCCAGGATTATGCTCCCTAGTCAATGAAACTGCCTTCGTAACCCTAAGTCCCTGACTGTTTGAGAAGGATCGTCCATCCATGTTAATAGAATTTAGTAGGAACGTTAGACAGGAGTAAGTCATTGTATGCCGGTACCCTAGCCACATTTTAAGTCCTGCCCTGGATGAGGGCCATTACAAACTTCTCGTCCACCATCTACAGTGCCTTCAGAAAGTATTCACACACCTTGACTTTTCACATTTTGTTGTTACAGTCTGCATTGAAAATGAATTTAATTAAAAAAAATTTAATGCACTCGTAGAGCGCATACCTCCTTCACATAATGCCTGATCCACGAGAACATATCGGGCCCAATACATTTTTGAAATATCATCCTTTTCATCGTTTTTGGCCCCATCTCTCAATGGTGAAGTATTCAAATCTGGATTTAGATCTTCACTAAAAACGAATCAATTTGTCATGGTCATACACCCATCCTGCCCACGAAATTTCATCTGGATCCGTCTTCAACTTTGTGAGATACCCTGTACATAGACAAACAAACAAGAAAAAGATGCCTTGCAGAGAACGATACTTGCAAAATCCACCCCCCCCCTCCAAAGGTTGCCATGGATATATCACACTGTCCATTTCATTCAGATTAAAATTGACAATCTTAATCAAAGCTCAGGTCAATCGGATGTAAATTGACAATTTTTCAGATTGAAATTGATGATTATAGAAGTTTGAAGTCGAGTTGACCTTTAACCTTTTGACCTCAAAAAGAGTTCGTTTCCAAATTCAGTGATGCACTATGCAATTGCTGCTTAATTTTCAGGATAATCAGATTAAAATTGATGATTTTTCAGATGAAATTTGCTGATTTTAGAAGTTTGACCTTGAGTTGACCTTCGACCTTTTGAACTCAAAAATACTTGCTTTCCCAACTAAGTGATGGACGATGCAAATCCAGTTCAACTTTCAAGTTAAGAAGATGTAAAATGACGATTTTTCAATTGAAAATTGATGGTTTTAGAAGTTTGACCTTGAGTTAACCTTTGACCTTTT
>NC_140963.1:92766976-92771976 GCF_056783735.1 Eptatretus burgeri
ATCCCGGATATGATGGAGTGAAGTCGCACCACGATTATCAAACGCATGACCTTTGATTGACATGTTGAAAGCAATTTTACATTCACAATGTCTCAAACTGCATTTTAATGTGCAGAAAGACTCAACCAATGAATTCTTGCCAAAATTGTGAAATTATGGTCATTTTATGATGCAGATTATTTGAACTCAATAGTACGATTAAGAAGGATGATAAAGTGTTCCATGGTTGGAGATAAGTATGGAGGCGAAATATTTTTCTCCGATATATGTGGATGCCATCATCGAGTTTGTGTCTGTGCAGCAAGAGTGTTTCTGCAACACCAACTCACAAAACAGCCATGAGTTCAGAATATGGTGAGGACTCACCAATAATGAACAGCTGCCTTGACAATCAAGTCAGGGCACTTGTGTTATCATTCTTCATGATTACCCCCAATAGAGCTCACACCATGAGCATGGGCTTGTGGGTTTTTGTCTTTATTTTGACACCATCAATGAGAAAGCAATGGCTGTGCCTTAATAAATGGTGGTTCTTGTAAAGAACATCATTTTCACTATTCCATCCATCTTTGAGTGTGACATTGTTAATGCACCATGTACAATGTCAAGCTATTGTGATCAGTGAACTGGCTAAATTAATTCGCAGCTTCATTATTCCCTTATTGGCAATAAAATACTCCTGCCCCTGCAGGCATCTTCCAAAAAAGGTTAGTCCACTTTTACATTGGAAAAGCCAAGGAGAATAAATACTAAAAAACTAAAGTACAAGTGCAATCCCCCCCCCCCTTTCATGATACATGCATGTTACATAGCATGCAGGATTCCCCCTTACGGAGCATGTAAGAGAACGTAAAGAGGCTACAGAAGTATGCAGTGAAAATGGGACTGAAAATGAACATTGCCAAAAATGAAAGCATGAACATGCATGCCACACACCAACAATAGCATCATGGGCAACAATTCACCAATCAGAGGTTGACAAGTTTAAGTATTTGGGGTCCATGATGACTATAGCAAGAGGGGGAAATGGAGATGTACTGCAACTAATATAACAGGGAGGTGTGCATTCATGAGCCTCAAGGAAATTTGGAGGTCAAAGAAGTATAATACCAAAACTAAGCTGAAAATCTTTGACAGCAACATGAAGTCAGTCCTATTTGGATGTGAATCTTGGAAAATCAACAAAGAAATAGCATGCAAGCTGGAGTCTTTTGTCTCCAGCAGCCATAAGAAAATCCTGAGACTCTTCGAGTCTGACACGGCTGGTAAGAAAGAGGTTGAAAGGTTAACAGGGACGAAAAACATCAGAGAAGAGATCAAAAAGAGCTCGATTCGTTTGTACTCATACAGCATAGGCTTTGTTCAGACGAAAAAAAAAAAAAAAACAGGACAGCCTGGAACAGCGCAAATGCACACTTAAGCCTGACATGTAATAGAACAAGCATAATAATCTATACTGATAAAAGGCAGTGTGTGTGTGTGTATGTGTATGTGTATGTGTATGTGTATGTGTATGTGTATGTGTGTGTGTGTGTGTGTGTGTGTGTGTGTGTGTGTGTGTGTGTGTGTGTGTGTGTGTGTGTGTGTGTGTGTGTGTGTGTGTGTGTGTGTGTGTGTGTGTGTGTGTGTGTGTGTGTGTGTGTGTGTGTGTGTGTGTCCTCCATAACTCCAAAACTATAAAACCGAGCAGCCTGAAACTTTGCATGCATAAGAAGAAAACTCCAAGGAAATGCAAGAATGAAAATTGGATGTTTGGGTTAATTAAAACACCCCTTTTGAAGATAATTAACGGCCTTATTTAATTATATCCTTCATCAGGTGATCCTCGGCTACCTCGCTGTCCTGGGGTCTTAAGGCGTTTCCTGGGTAACCTCGCTTGGGTCTGAAACCGCCATGTGTTTTGGCCTGCTCAACCTTACCTTGACTTGGAACAGGCCAGAACGATTTCTTCACGATAAAGTTTTTTTTTCACTTTCCTCACTCATATTATCAAATGCCTGTTCATCATAGCTACGAATCGTTGGGTATATTGCAATGTTTACAAACACCTGGAGATGCCAGCGTTTGTGGCTTTATTTCATTTGCGCAGATGAATAACCGAATCTCTTAAACTAATCAGGATTACAAAATGTAAGCTCCAGATTTGAAAGTATCAGCAGTTCCGACTCCCCAAAAAAGTGTTGATTTGTCCAATTCGGACATTGCACGGGCGTTTCCGGGTGCACAGTTGTTTCGATGGCAATTGGTAATCGCTTGCCAAGCCAGGTGATCTGTTGGAGTGCTTAAGCCATTTACCGAGCTGTACAGTAGAGTTCGTGTCCTGATCGGGATGTAAATTCCACAGTTACTACAAGGTAGAGGTACGTATACAGCAAACATGGACGTGGTACACATGGGTAGATTTGGATCTGTACCGATTCTCCGCGGGTGTGTGGACATGCCATGCCTGTTACGGGTGCCGTGGTGGAAAAGTTTCATCCCGTATCTTATGGAGGTTCTATCAGGTTTTCCTTTGTCCTCGCACCTGTTTTGAAAGCATTTGGTTATCGGATTTGCTTTACAAAGGATATATGTTTTTCTTTGTGAGTTTCAAAGCAAAATATACTTGATCACGCCCGATTTTTGAGCCGTTTGCCGGATTAACGTATTTTCAAAATTACCGAGCCAATTGTTTTTTTTCCACCCATCACACGCATCTGTTTTTAAAGAATAATGTTTGTGAACATAACCCTGAAAGGTCTATGTAAATATAACATTGATTTTCGGTGAAAGCGACTCAAGGTTTCTGGGTTGTATACAGTGTGTATATGTATGTATGTGGGAGTTGCTGTTGTTCTCCACATGTAGAAGTTGTGTTCTCCACATGTAGGTGGGGTTCATGAGGAGGTGAAACAAAGACCTACCAGATCTCACGGTGTGTGTGTGTGTGTGTGTGTGTGTGTGTGTGTGTGTGTGTGTGTGTGTGTGTGTGTGTGTGTGTGTGTGTGTGTGTGTGTGTGTGTGTGTGTGTGTGTGTGTGTGTGTGTGCGTGCGCAGTCGTTAAGGATAACATCATTCTCTTTACTAACCCCACCTCCACCCCTCACCTTTCCCTCTTCTTTTCATTTTCCCTCTCCCTCTCCCTCTCCATCTCTTCATGGTAGACTACACTACAAACCCTCCCATCTACTTTCTCAGCAACCCTTCCTTCCAAAGATGTTCAATCACTCAAACTCTTTGGTCTCACTCTCAGCCACGATCTCTCTTGGGCAAGTCACATTTCAAAGTTGGCTTCTAAAGCCAGACACCGACTGGGAATCCTCCATCACGTAAAGTCCTTTCTTGGCACACACCTGAGCTCCTTTCCACCTACAAGGCTTTCATCCACAGCTTACTGGAGTACTGCTCTCCCCTCTGGGCTAGCGCCCCTGCCTCTAACCTTTTTCACCTTGACACCGTGGAAACCAAGGCCTTCAAGATCATTGCAATCTTTCATGATGAAGCTGAGTCTACAGGCCAATCACTTCGCTATCACCAACAGGTCGATGGTCTCTATGTCTTCTTCCACCTCCTTTCTGGTCTTGCATCCTCTGCCCTCTATGTGCTTTGCCCCCCTCCCCCCCCAGCTATCTATAGGACCCCCCCCCCAGCAACACCCTCCTCATGAAACTGCTAAAATTCAGAACCACTGCCCACCTTTATTAATTTGTTTCTCCTTATTTTCCTGCCTGTGGAACCAACCTCCACACTTTCTCCACACTTTCTTCAATCTAATTCATCCCTCCGGGTCTTCAAAACAGCTGTTCACCATCATCGTAAATGATCCTCCATCCAAATCCATATTTTCTACACCCATAAACCACCCCCCACCCCTCAAAAGTTTGCTTCTGTAACCATCTTGTCCACCTCTTGCGTTCTGCGCTGCCTCTCATCATTACCTGCACCCTTGTTTGTCCATCTCTGTCTATTTTCTCCCTCCACTCTGCTGTTGGCATTTCCCCCTTCTCCTTCTGCTGTTCCTTTTGTTATGTTGTGTCCTGATCCATTGTGTTCTAGCTCTTCCACAAGCCTTGACTATGCGTACAAAAAAAAACAAAAGGGAGAGAGCATGTTTCTGTGTAAGAATTCCTAAGCTGAGTAAATATCAGGGGCAGTATATATGGGAGACCAGTCCTGAACTACAATGGCTGCTTTCAGTCCCTGCCTTTTTGCCTGAGTGAACTGTCAGACTCACCATTGCTGAGGAAGCTCTCTGAGAATAGCTAGAGAGATGTTGACTCTCACAAGCAATGTATGGTTGTTGCTTTGTCAGTCTGGTGTGTGATGTCCATGATATAAAGTATTGTTTTATGTTTGTAATTTTTAAAGTACTTAGAAAAGCCATAATAAAGTCTCTCGAACTTGCTTTGCTCTCAGGAGCATGTTCTGGGAAACTGAGAAACAAGATCGGGATTTTCTGGACACTGATTAAGGATGGTGATTGAGATAAAATGCTGTTAAGTAAATTATTCTATGCTGATAAGTGGAAAACAAAGAAACTGTCCAAAAGGGCAGTCTGAAAATATACATTCCAACTATATATGGATTTACTTCTATGGTGTTCCAGTCTGAAACAAGGGCTCATGATGCTGGTAAAGCCAGGTCCAAATCCCACGTACTATAGGTTCATTTGTCTATTTTTTTCTCGACAAGATCAAGGTTCGTTGAAGAGCAAAGTGACAGATGGTATGAACTAAAAGTCGCCCACTGGGACAACACTTAGACACAATAAACAAGGGAATGGAGGAGGGAAAGAAATACTGCAACCTGCAAGTTGGGTTACAAAGGGTTCATGAAGGTAATAAAGATTGTGGGTCAGGATGGGGGATGACACGAAATTGTGGTACACTGCCAGCTTGAAGCCATAGAAGGTAGAATGTTCTGGTAATTCATATAAAAGTATGTGGATATCTCCGAATGTCCTTCTCTTGCATGTGATTTATGTGCAAGCTCCTCCATGGGCCTTAGATCTTTGTTTAAAA
>NC_140963.1:92781976-92816976 GCF_056783735.1 Eptatretus burgeri
AAAGCCCCCTTCTCGCGAAAGTGCCAAAATCAAGAATCACTGTTCACCTTCACTCTTTCATTCCTCTTATTTTCCCACCTCTGGGACAAACTCTCACACTCTCTTCAATCCCACACCTCTCTCCAGGCCTTCAAAATAGCTGTTCACCACAATCTCGTCTTTCCCCATCCAAAACCACAATCGTTTCTACCCCCATTAATCCACCCCAAACCCACCTCCTTCAAATTCCCTGCTTTCCTTCCTGAAAGTCCCTGTCGTGTAAGGACCTTAAAATCCCTGTCGTATCCATCTTGTTTACCCCGTGTACCCTGCCCCATCCCACTCCCTTCCACTTCCTCCTCATGTCTCTGCTCCCCACTGTTTTGTGTTTCCCTCTCATGCATATCTTGTCTCCTGCTCCCCATGCTGTACATTGTGTTAGCTCTTCCACAAGCTTCGACATTGTATATAAAATAAATTAAAACAAGGAGTGGTACATTCAAAGTACACCGTTCCCATGCCAAATAAATAAATAACAAATCTTCCAGCGCACGACATCGCCAGGGCACCATCGGCAAATCTTCCCTTCTGGATTTGTTGTGTTTAATATAAACCACTCTTGACTTTGTATAAACCACTTAACCAAGGAGTCTGAATTGGGAGGGAGCGACGTACAATGAGACGTGCTGAATTCCTCTGCTGTCAAGGAGATGCGATTGTCGAGGAAATTCACACTGGTATCAGAAACTACGTAAGTATACTGAAGAGGATGATAATTGTGATTCAATGAAAATACAAAATAACAATGCTGATGAAATTTCGGATTTAAAAAAAAAATGCAAATGTTTTTTTCGTTTCAAACCTAATTATTTTTTGGGCTGGTGGGCTCAGGGCTCGGAGTTAACTTACCTTTGAGATGTCTAATTTGTTATTTATTTATTTTAGGGCTCAGAGTTAATTTACCTTCGAGTTGTCTAATTTGAGTTTGATTACTGACCTAATGATAAATGGTCACCCTGATGTTTTGCAGGCTGGGCGTTGGGATCGATGGGAGCACCATCTCTCAATCGGGACATTAGGCTGGGGACTCATCAGCCACAATTGATTGATAAAAGGCCTTAAAGACCCGATGGAGAATTTCACAAAGTATAGGCAATTGTTGACCAAATTCCTCAATTAAATCCTCCCCTAATCATCTGTGAGGCTATGCTGGTCAGTCTTATGGTGGTGCTGGGGGCATTTTCAAGTCCAACCATGAGACAGTACTACCCTTTATATGAGAGTATTGCCATCCATCCATTGGGACCATACTCTGTGTAGAGCGTTGGTGCTGCCTAAGCAGTCTCCTTGGTTGTTGGACACAATCCTGGACAGGTCGCCACTCCGACACAGGATACCAGCAAGCTGGCACTCATTTCGCCAACCTCAGAAGGATGACAGGCACAGTCAACCACACCCGGTATTAAATCAACAACCGAGGGGGATTTGAACTCAGGATCCTGGGATCCCAAGCCCACCACCATAACCATTCAGCCAACACCAGGCATAGTATTGCCATCGTCCATCAATTAATTGAACTGGATTGTCTTGCTCTGAAATCACACACACACACACACACACACACACACACACACACACACACACCAAACTATAAAGGCACTCGATAGAGCACATATCTCTGCCAGGCTGAAGAGTTTACATTTTGTTTACCACATAGAGGCCAGATGTGCTTCCGGTCCTTGACCAAAATTGAATAGGCTTGTTCTTGTCACCTAACCAACTCATCCACCAATTTTTATCATAATCCATCCATAACCTTTTGAGATATTATGCTGTCTGTCGTTTTTGGCCCTTTCTCATAAGATTGTAATTTGCTTTTTCTTACTACACTGGGACAGAGCTTTGGGGTGTGTGTCCTCATTCTTGTTTTAAACATCCTCTTCTCTTCCATTATCCATAGGGTTGGTTTATTTATGTACTCACCAGGAGAGGAAGAGGGACAACATTAATATTGAGAAAAGGCAGAGGAGGAATAATGACCGGGGAGAGAAAAGAGGGTAAGGAAGTATGGGAACCCACACAAGGGAATGGAGATTTGCAACAGCTCTGAAAGGATGACATTGTAAAAGTTTTTTTTTTAACATATCAAAAGGATTACCATAATGTTATGCTTGTTTTACTCATGTAGACACGAAACCAACAGAAGAACGGATTAACAAAGGACATTTGGCCCACTTCATGACATTGGGCAATGCAAAAAGAGTAGAAAAAACGTGGAGTTCAATGCAAAGCCAAACATCTGAAGGTGAGGATATAAGGATCATTATCTCTGCCACCTTAGGGAGGCAGAAGTTATGTTTTCATCCCTGCCTGTATGATTGTCTGTGAGCACGACATCTCAAAAAATTATGGATGGATTTGGACAGAACTTGGTCAATAGGTTGGGTGTGTGACAAGGAAGAATTGATTTTATTTTTTTTAAACATTTTTTGAAGTTTTTCTTCACCATCAACAAAACAATAAATCTCCAGCTTTAATCACTTGCTCCTTCATTACCCCCCCCCTTTCCCCCCTTAGGGGGACAATCTATAGTGTCCCCCCCCCCCCCGAGACCAATATCCTTTACTTTGAGCAAAGCTTCAGCTTGTCGAGGAGCCAAAACGAGAAAATGTGTTTCTTCCTTATTTTTGGCTTGTCATCAGCAATGAGGCCGACCCCCTACTGGGCTAATCGTAAATCAAGCTCTTTCTCCTGTTGACCTTTGATCATCTGACCCTAAATATCAGAGAAGAAAACTAGAACGGCACTCAGTGGAGAGCGTACCTGCATCAGGCAGAACAATTTATGTCCGTGTCACACAGCCCACCTGTCCACCAAGTTTCATCCGAATCCGTCCAGCGTCCATACTTTGAGATATCTTGCTCAAAGACGGACAGACACACAGGGATGAAAACACAACCTCCGCCCACCGTTGGTGGCGGAGTTAAATGTTCTTCTCCGGGCCAAGAGATTTCACTCTGCATGGTTTTTTTTTCTTTGCCAAGGAAAAGGTGTTTTGGGGGAAGTGCAGGCGAGAGGAGGTTGTATACATTGTCAAGGCTCGTGGAAGAGCTATTGCTTTTTTTTTCGTGGACGAGGAGGAGCTTGGGGTTGCCTTTAGGGTCAAAGGTTAGCAACGCTGACGCCTCCTTCATGAAGCTGCATATTGACAAAGACAAAGAACGTCTCCAAGATCTGAATCAGGCTGTTATCATTTACAGTTGAACAACTGGATGGTCCCATTCGACATCAAATGAGTGGGATAGAGTGGGATAGATCACTCAAATGAGTGATCCAAAACAGATCACTGGAAAAGGTTTTAAGGAAATGTCAAAATTAGGAAATCCACTTTCTGTGATTAAATAAACAAAACAAAGATGGGTTGATTAAAGTTTTTTCCCGAATGGTATAATTCGAGAAATTATAAACCTTATGAAGTCATTTGGCAATTTTTGGGGCTTAGCTGTAACACCGCTGAAAGCTAAATGCATCGTCAGATGCAGATGGCAATGTTTGAAGTCCAATCATCACAGGACTTGGCGCTGTTCTCTCATTGCTCTTTGCGGAATGGGACTGGAGGTTATAATTTCCCTTCGGATGCAATCCAGGTATGAACCTGCAGGGTACGATCCAGGTATGAAGACAGCCGTCCACCGTCAGCTTTCGCTTTCTATTCTGGCCTCATTGAGAGGAACTGTGGTCAATGTGGAACAGTCGCATTACCCTCTTTGATATCCTTAATGAACCCTCATATCTCCACCATACATTGGCTTGAATATTTGTTAATGGATGCCAGATCACTTTCTATCGTGGGGGTGCAGCTTGAGAGACGTCATTGTGGATATGGGTGCATTGCTGCATTTCAGCATCTGAACAAAATTAATTGGGGGGTATGGTTGCAACTTCACTCCCCCCACCCCCCACCCCCCACAAACACACACACACACACACACACACACACACACACACACACACACACACACACACACACACACACACACACACACACACACACACTCAATGATGCTGCACCTCCGAATATTTACTGTGCTCGACACATTTATGGATTGTTCTTTCCCATCCCTTTTCTTTTCTTTCCTCTTTTGAGTTCTTCCACTTCTAACTCTAAACCGATTATTTATTTGCTTGGATCATGGTTTATGGGTTTGTAAGCAAAACATCACAGCCATGAGGCTGAATTGTGAATGATTTACAAAGTAAAAAAAAAAAAACAATTTACGATAATAACAATACAATTATAACAGAACAACAGAAAAGCGCATTCATGTCATCATTCAACAGTCTGATAATATACAAGGCGCTGTACTTTTTATGGGAGCGTTCAGTTCTGCATTTCATTTACACTATGACGCAGTCGTCTGCATGATGATTGTTTTAGAGGTGACCAGTGTGGAAATCGACTGTGCAAAGAAGATGCAAAGTTATTACAAAGTTGTTCCTGCCATTCCTACACAGAATTCAGGGCATGGTGGAAGGATTCATATCTGGTGACCAAGATCATCATCAGTGTGCATTTCTGCAAAGTATCAGTCATAGCTACCTGCTGTTGTGTATCATGCATGATCAATCACTACTAAAGTACCTGTTCCAAGCATACAACATGTTCTTCTGATGCATACCTTTATTTGGGTGGTCTATAGGTAACTGACAACTGTGTGGAAGCAAAAAATATATAAATAACCTGGGTTCTGTGCATGAAGCAAAACATACCTACTGCTTACAATTCAAAACAACTCACAGCACTGGAAAACATGGGGACAGGAATATACTGCACTGTAAATACCCTCCTTGTAATACCCTTACCCACCTGGAGGTGGCGCAACATGATACACGTTTACATGGAGAATTCGTGTCCCTCACTTATCCCCAAGGCCACCTGCAAAGATAAAAACACATCTGTACATTAATTGGGATTATGCTGATCCTCTGCAGCAAGTCTGGAAGTAATCGGCCCAGAACCGTAGGAGGAGTAGCGTGACAAACAAACACACAAACAAACACACAAACACCGGTCCGTGAATTATTGCAAGGGTTCACCTTCTTGTTGGCATAGTTTCAGTAATTTCCAGAAGCCTCAATGTGCATGATCCCTGCATGTCATATTTTATCAGATTAGCTGCCAATTAGCTGATTTTATAAATATATTTAATTTATGTCACTTATCCCTGCATGTCGTAAGAGGTGACGAAAGGGTTGGCGTCAGGAAGGGCATCTGGCCATAAAAAAATACATTGCCTCAAAAAGGGAACCATGCAAGAAGATTGTCATGGGACCCTCAAGGCTAACCCCCACTCTAGCAGGGAAAATATCCTTAAAATGTTTGTGTGTGTGTATATTTAATTTATGTCACCGATATGCCATAAAAATCATGCCCGTATGCAGCTATAACTAATAGCTGCTGTCTCCACACCCTGGCCGATTCACTCTACTCTTGAATCTGTCATTTGGAAGACCGACGTGGTCTTGAGTTAAGCCCTTCTATATTTTAGAAGCTTTAAGGATGTAAGTGAATATACTCGTGCTACTGGCTCAGAGATGAATGTACTGGAATGGTAGTGCACTCGTGCTGCAGTCCTTCAAGTTAGTTGATTTGTACCCTTCACAATGTCTTCAGGCATAAGGGTGTTTAAGATGGTCAGATGGCCTTTAATGGTGGATATGAAGAAATAGTGCCAATACAAGACTCTAACCGTTCTGCGGTGCTCCAATGGTTGGATTTTCATTTATCTCATCAATATTGCAGTTCGGTACAGAATATAGCTTCCTCGGGGAAGTTGATTAACCTATCCAGGCAGCTGAGCTGTATTTCATCACAGATAATATCTTGGCTTTGTGTATGATTGCTCACTTTTCGGTGGAGAACATGGGTGCAACTCCATGTAAATCATGCTTCTCAGCCTGGCTAGTAATGGAATCAATGTGGTGATTCAAGTTATGACTACAGAGGTGAACATGATACCAGGATGATGTGGAGGTGAACATGACACCAGGATGGGATGATCAGTGTTGTCGTTGGTCAGACGGAGGGGTTCCGTAATTTAGTGGAGTTCTGGATGAAGTTGTTTATCCCCGAGCCTGCTGAGTATCATTTATTTACACTTACACCTCTCAAAGCAGGGATGTACATCTGACTCCTGACTGAACAACATGTGACAAATGTCGACCCACACACTCATTCGATAGAGTTGTTCATTTCCAGAGCAGACTTTCCACAGGAGTGAACGAGTGGACTCGCCTCGTCGATTAAGCAAAACCACCTTAATTATAGTTGTGTCATCAGCAAACAAGACAATAGGACTGCTCAGAGAGTCAGAAATGTCAATGATAAAAATCAGA
Source organism: Eptatretus burgeri (assembly GCF_056783735.1). Classification (NCBI taxonomy): domain Eukaryota; kingdom Metazoa; phylum Chordata; class Myxini; order Myxiniformes; family Myxinidae; genus Eptatretus; species Eptatretus burgeri. Next base: position 92,788,352 of record NC_140963.1, read on the forward strand.
AGCAATCTAGTGCCAAGAATGCTTCCTTGGAGAAATCGTGTTGACAGATTTAGGAGTGGACTCTTCGCCTTCATTCACTACTTTCATTTCCATCACTTTGTTTATCAGAGAGAAGTGAGATTGCCTTGTAATTCTGGGGATCCATTTTTTTTTGTGTTGACAGGGATATCACATTCAAGTTTATACTGGTCAAGAAAATGCCCAGTGTTGAAGCAAAGGCCAAACTCTCATGCTATGACTCCTGGTCCTATATCAAGCTAGCCCAGGAATCAATCTCGTCCCTCTCAGCTGCAGGTAGTAGACAAAAAATGGAAATACCTGGGTAAATGAGGGACACCAAGCAATGCTTTCCACAGAGGTGTAGCTTATGTGTTAATGAAGGAAATAACATCCCAACATGCTTAGGATCATGAATAAAAATGCTGCCCAGGCGTGGTTGCCTATAATTATAGCTAGCATGGCTGCAAGAGGAGACCCCTTCAATGCCCACATCTCCAGAGCACATTCAGTATGATCAAAGAGATATTTCCATATATTTTTGATGTGAGGCCCAATGGTTTGATGAGCATGACACTGATGTTATCCATATGTCATTGCCTTCTCAGTCACCAGATCTGAACCCAATCGAGCATTTATGGGATAGTCTGGAATGATGCCTGAGACAGCGTTTTCCACCTCCATCAACCAGGTAGTGAGTTCATTGACTTCCTGTGGAGGAATGGTGCCACATCCCTCCTGCAAAAATCCAGATGCTGGTGGACTCTATGCCACAGCACATACAGGCAGTATTGGCCACACATGGTGGCCCACCACCTAATTCAGTGACCTTACATCGGTGTTTGCATGTTTTTGTCCACTACTATACCTGTATGTCCTTTCTCAAATGTGGCGTCCAAAACTGACGTGCTTTTTTAAGGAATATAAAAGTGTTTCTCACCCTAAAACGTTTCATTCTGGTCTTTGATGTCTTTTTAGATACTTGATTCAAATATGGAGCATTGTTGGGAGATTTATTTATTTTTAACAAATGAGGATGGTGTTTAGACGTCGTAAGAGTTAGTTATCTTGCTGGTTACGTTGGTGCAGGCCTGTTCATATGAGGTTTTCCTGGAGGAGTTGAATCCATTCGGAGTTGGCAAAATAATTCCTCATCCCATTCCACTATGCCCCTTTATATTTCTATATCTCTTTGATGTGAGGAGTATCATTCATAGGATTTTCATCGATTGTTATTTCAATTGTGTTGTGCTCTTATATTCCCATGGGAGATACAGTGGTAGCTTTGATATAATTTTGTGTACCAGCCATTACAATTGCAAGTCTGGGGTTTTTTTCATCTCATCGATTCAGTAACTATTTGTCTGAGGCCATGGGAAGTACAGATTGCTTCATTCTTACCCTTGTTTTTCTGTGTTGTCACTTTCAAGCTATTCTTTGTGATAGAAGTTGAAGTGTGTGACAATCACCATAAAATTAAAGGATGTAAAGGACTGCTCACTGTCTGTTTGTTGTTCAAGGTATTCAATGAGCCACGTGTTGTTGCTATTTACAAGTAACTATGCATTGCACAGTAGCAGACGGCATTTCTAGAGCTCAATGGTTAGCCGCATGGGCTCCTGGTGTTCAAGTGGTTGTTGATGCCAGCTTGTGATTGGAAATGAGATATCTGTTCTGATTTTTTTTTTTTTTAAGACAAACAAGGGAATTGGACAAACACTTATATGCCATTACATCTAAATCAATGCACTCCATTGTAATAGGATAAAATATAATGGGGGCAACAAACAAAAAATATACCCATCAGAGATGGGGAATCCCCCGCCATTGAAACATTTTTTTCAAGATGGCCGCCCCAGTCGGCCATCTTGGATCCGGCCACGCCCAAAATCAATAGGGTTCTTCCTTTTCAGGTGGTACATGTGTGACCCAAATTTCAAATCGATATGGCAAACACTTTATGAGTTATCACACTCACAACTATAAATGTTGATGCCCAGCCCGACGGACGGACGGACGACCCAGGTGACAACAATATCCCCCTTTCGCCACGCGGTGGGGATAAAAACTCATGTCAGAACAGCTGTACACAGAAAGACATGACAGTGTCTGTAGAGTATTCCAGTGGCACAACTGTGAACATTTCAACATCCCAGTCCGAGAACAATCATGGAAACACAAACCAAATCCGATTCTTGAAAATGAACACATAAATGCTCACGTGTGACAAAATGATCCCATCAAGTGTGGACATTACAAACAAAGCATTGCATCCGGACATGGTGCTCAAACACAAAAAGGAAAAGTCGGCATTGTTGATCGAGGTTTCAGTTCCTATTGATTTTGGACTAACTGCTTCAGAAATCAGGAAAAATGACCAAATACCAGGATCTGAAAAATGAGGTCAAGAGGTCTTGGAAATTGAAGAAAGCTGAAATAGTGTCAGTGATAGATCGATAGGAATGGTAAAGAAAACTCTTACTGACTATTTAAAAATAATTCCAGGGAATATCACTCCAAACGAGATATAAGTGGAGGCTGTCAGACATTCAATGAAGATTGCGAAAAGAGCCCTTGGAACGAGGCTCTGAGAACGAAGTTTCACAGTTTGGTTCATGAATCACGATCCTTTACAGAAAAGGAAGTGGAGATTTTGAGTTCTGCCTCCCACCTTCTGAAACCCAAATGGAGATAACAACTCAACGGGCAACAAGACACATGAACCACCTGGCCGCATGGCAGAGAGGCCAGGGCCCGGAGCAGAGCTTAGACAAGTGAACAAGGCAGCCAGTGGTGGCTGTATTTGGGTTTGACCATCCGGGTTCAAAACTGTGCCTGGGTGAGACTGGGACAACATTTGGGCTAAACTGCAGGCCTTCACCAAGGGCATTGTGAGCGATTCACAGTCAGTTCATGAAGCGCCCCACGTGCCTGAACAGGATCATTGTTTTTCTGGGGTTGGCTACGTTTCATGAGTTGTGTCATCTCCTTTTGCTTATACCAGTGCGGTGAGCATGGTGGAATTGAAGCAATCCAGCCAACTTGGCTCATGTGGTCAAAAGAGTCTCCCAATGTTAAACTTTCATCTCTGTTCACCTCTTTACATCCTTTGGTTTTTATGTTTTTATCCTCCTCCATAGAGACTTAGAGAAATGGTAAATATTTTTTTATGATTTATTATTTATCAGATCAAGTAAAGGATTTAAAGTCACTTAGTGGCTAGTTTTTTTTTTTTAATGAGTTGAAGGATTTTGAAAATCGATGCTTGCTAATGTAATCAATTAATTTATATTAGTTATGAAGGTATTGTAAATACATGTGTAGTAATTCAATTAATTTGTTTTTGAAAACGAGCAGGCTCGGAAATCCATTTTGTGTAAATCCACAGTCAATAGGTGAGATAACATGAAATAAACTTTCGCTCGTGGTTACAAGGGTTCATCACTTGACTAATCCTTGTGATTGAATCACAGCAAGAAGGTCAATTGGACTAATGCAGCTGCAATGCACCATTCCCTTGGAATTGTCAGTTGGACCTCTGGGACTGTGCTGAGACTCAGCTCAGAATAATATGCTATGTTTGTTCAAGTGATTTTCCACCTGTTGATTGCATTAAGTAATAATAAAAAATATATATATATCCATCCATCCATCCATCTCTTCATCCATTGGGACCATACTCTGTCTTGAGCGTTGGTGCTGCCAAAGCTATCTCCTTGGCTATTGGGAACAATCCTGGACAGGTCACCACGACGACACAGGATACCAGCAAGCTGGCACTCATTTTACCAACCTCGGAAGGGTGACAGGCAGAGTCAACCCCACCTGGTAGGATTTCAACAGCCAAGTGGGATTTGAACTCAGGATCCTCGGATCCCAAGCCCACCACCCTAACCATTATGCCAACAACAGGTATAAATACATATGATGTTAAACTAAAGCTTGCAAGAATTTATAATTTGGTCACGGTGCCGGTGATAACACTCCTACACTTGGCAAATTCCACCTTAGAATCATGGAACATCCACCAGCTAATGCTAGTTGACCTAAAACCAGGCTTAACGTCCATCTGAGAGACGGCCCACTCTTTGATGCATCATCATGCCTGTGAAGCACCAATCCAACAGATTATCGTTGGGATCAATGGGACAGGAATCCTATCCACACTTGACAGCCAAAAGGTAGGTGTGCTATCCCTGGGCCACCATGTCAGTTTAAACTATCCACAGTGGTTATTGGTTATTAAGCACTTCTATGGAGTTGTAACAGACAAGATAGTTTGAGTCCATCCCCTACATTTTGGCTGCCTGGTGGTATGAAATGCAAACTTGAATTTTAATTTTAAAATATGTTTTTTAACAGATCCTTGCTACCAGGTCATATATTAGATGGTATTTTCACATCTACAAACCGTTCGGGATTTGGAGTTAATTTGCTTTGCTTTTCCCCAAAGGCAATGAAGAGATAGCAAGCTACATCGCTGTCTATCTGCTCTTAATCTTAATGAAATTATTGAAGTGAAGATGCACGTGGAAAACCAGCTTAAGATGGAAACGTTCTACACAGCCCTGCGAGTAATGTGAAAAAGGATTTTTCAACCAAGCTATTTTGGAAAACCGTTAAAATATTCAAACCGCTGCTTTTAGCCAAGATTGATTTCCTGCACTGACACACTTCCAGCACCATGGAAACCAGCTTCTATGAAAGGATGGTGACACAGGGTTTGAAGGTTGCTGGAGAATGCAGCAGGATTGGTTTGTGGACCACATGAGCATGGCCAAACATCACAGTGAACACTTTTTACCATATCAAGCAACTTCTGTTGTTTTCGAAGTGGAGAATAAGTCTATCTAAAACTTCACATTAGTGCTACGTTCCTACCTGCAGGCCAAAAGTTGGTTTTGGATCATGCCCTCCCTTAACATAAAGCCCCAACCTCGAAAGCTTGTGGAGCTCGTTAAGCTTTCAGCATCAGCTTTGTTGTGGCCAATACAAGGGTTACACCACGGCATCACAAGATTTCATTTTGATGTAGAACCTCCACTTGAAGATTCACCATATTTAGAATTACATGATACCTGTACTGGAGGTCAGGACAAAGTTGTGAATATGCAGAGGTATACTTCTGGCTATGATACGCATGTCTAAACAGCAAAGTGGAGTAGGCACCCTTATGCAGACCGTTTGTTAAAAGCATCCTTATCCCTTATGATAACCAGTGATTATTTCTCAACAGATTGGATGGAGAATCCCATCAGATCTCAAGAGGAAATTTTGTCAGGGATGAAACTGTAAAGAGTATTGCTTATGCAGTAACGGCAAAAATTATGAAAAATAAAGATTGAGATAAAAAGGGGAATGAGGAATCCTCTTGTGAATAGACATTCGACTGTTATTATTAAACAACGAATTTGGCCCACAAGTTCAATCACCACTGACATGCCTCTGCACATCAAGGCAGAACTTTGGAATTAGGCCAAGGTGGCAGTGACAATCACCTCCTCTTTGCAACTCCTCCTTCATGTGCAGCACAAGGCTGCAGGTAGCACCATTGGCTGAGGGCACAGCTGTGCCACTGATGCTGTGCCCCTTTTCCACTACACTGGTACTCATTTCGCCGACCTCAGAAAGATGACAGGCTGAGTCAACCCCACCTGGTGTTAATTTAACGGGTGAACAGGGACTCAAACTCAGGTCCCTAAGATCCCAAGTCAGCCACCCTAACCACTCAGTCAACAGCAGGCTTTCTTTGCAACTGACAACGTGGAATTTTTAGCATCCACCAGGAATCAATACGAGCAGACAGGTCCCTAGATGAATGTCTCATCCAATGGAAGTTTAACGTCAGGTCAGGAATCAAACCGAGTGGACAATCTAATGCCCAATACACAACCTCTGCACCATCTTGTCAGATGGAAGAAAGAATGAAGGGGGACAAAAGGAGAAGGAAGAATGATAGTGTAAATTGGTATGAATATTAGGATGCAGGAGATGGAAGGTCGTCAGAATTCTGCCATTTTGTAGATGTAATCCAGTATAAAGATGGCAATGAAATAGTGGAAAGCCAGCTGTACCTGTAAACACCATTAATTAAATGGTTTTACAATATTATGCTCAAATAGCATAATATTTTCAAATGTGCACATATTCTAGTGATCATGTCCGTATCTTGTGTATATCGTCACGAGCCCAGGGAAAAACCTGCTAACCCAAACGGTCATAATAACCAGTTTGCTCTGTATCAGTCACAAGAACTACTAAGCACCATTGTGGTGCCAAACATTCAATTTAGGCAAACACAGTGAATGTATCAAAAACTTCAGAGAGAGACTGGTACCACTGAAAAAAGTTCTCATTTAATTTCTACAAGTTATATACAAATATAAAAACATACGAATGGATCCATACATCCATGAGGGGTGGGGATGAGACAGAACATGGGCTGTAGTTTCTCCACAGTGGTAAAATCAAGTTCAGCTTCTCTGAGTAGAAACCAATAAACATATTGATAGAAATTCCAGGGACAGAGAAAAGGCTTCTTTATATGGCATGTGCAATGTGTCAAACTACAGAAAAGAAGGGATATTGCATAACATGTAGAAAATGCCAGATGATAAAAAATAAGGCACATTCGAAAAATCTAGTGTGCATGTTGTGCTGCCCTCCTAAGAACACCAGGGCAGTACAGCATGCGCACGAGATGTTTTTGAATGTAACTTTTTTATTGTCTGGCATTTTCTACAAGCTATGCAATATCCCTTCTTTTCTATAGTTTGCCAGATGGCACATACCATATAAAGGGCTCTTTTCTATGTCCCTGGCATTTTTGCCAATAATCCTGTTCAAATTTCAAGTCAATCAAATGAAAATTGACAATTTAGGAAAATTTGGCCTTTGACCTCAAAAGTAATTGGTGGTTGAAATCGGTGACCTGATATGAAAATCCTGTTCAAATTTCAAATCAATCAGAATAAAATTGACTTCAGAAATCCGGTATATGTTGACCTTTTGGCTTATGTTGACCTTGAAAATAATTGGTGGTTGAACTTGGTGACCTGATATGCAAATCCTTTTCAAATTTCATTTCAATCAGATGAAAATTGACAATTTTTGAAATTTGGCCTATGTTGACCTTTTGGGCAATGTTGACCTCAAAAATAGTTGGTGGTTGAAGTTAGTGAGCTGATGTGCATATCTTGTTCAAATTTCAAGTTAATCAGATGAAAATTGGAGGATTTCAGAAATGTGGCCTACGTTGACCTTTTGGCTGATATATTGACCTCAAAAACAATTGGTGGTTGAATTCAGTGAGGTGATATGAAAATGCTGTTCAAATTTCAAGTCAATCAGAAGAAAATTGACAATTTCAGAAATTTGGCCTATGTTGACCTCAAAAATAATTGGTGGTTGAATTCAGTGAGCTCATATGAAAATCCTGTTCAAATTTCAAGGCAATTAGATGAAAATTGAGGATGTTAGAAAATTTATCTCTGTTGACCTTTGGCCAATGTTGACCTCGAAAGAGTGACCGCTCTATCACATGGCCATGTAACATGTGATAAAGTTTCAATTTCCTCTGATGAACGGTTTTTGATCTTAACAAAATGCAGACACAACGTACGACATACATGCGTATAGTACCAATTGCTTAACTGTGTTTCGCTTCGCATGCACAGAGTAATGTGTACGTACAATTGTAGACGACTTATTTGATACACAAGTAAATTGATCCACTTATTCATATCCGTAAATGATAGATATTGCTGCCCTCTGGTGGAAACAAAGCAGAATTGCATGATGTTTCTGACCATGATGCGTGGATAGTTGAATATGAGCAACAAATAGCCAAAAAGAAAAAAACTATGGCACTTAGCTGGAATTTGTTTCAAAAGCCATTAATTATATGCATTGTGTGATGTATATTCCAAGTTTCAGCTCGTTTCAAGTTTTACCTTTGAAATATGAGCGCCAACACATTTTGGGTGGACGGACGGACAGACAGACACCAATGTGATTTTCGAGGGTTTTCATTAAAAACTCAAGAATGCGGAAATGGACATTGTTGAAATTTGGAACATATTACCTCAACGTACAAAGGATTTCCTTTTGAAACTTGCATCCAATTTAGTCCAATAGAAGCCAAGAAACGAATTTTCAGTCCCTGGGTTAAAGTTGCATACAGAGAAACCGTCTCATATAAAGGGAGGGGCACTTTGTGCTTCCCTTGATAAGGAGGAAAACAAGCCACAAACAGTCTTGAAGCTGCTCAAGTACTGCAATAAATGGTAGCCACCTCTTCAGAGTCTTCAAGAACCGCTCTTAAAATGCCTTTGATAAGCAAAGACCTTTCAGCAGAAGTGAAGAAATGTCCCAGCAGTGAGGTGAGATGACATTCAATATCTCTCAATATGTATGTATACATATATATATATATATATATATATATATATATATATATATATATATATATATATATATATATATATATATATATATATATATATATATATATATATATATATATATATATATATATATTGTTGCGGATTCCGCGCCCGCCGGCGTGCGACGGCCACGTAACTCGAATCGCGGCACGTCGCCCACCGGACGGACAATCCAGTCGTGACCCTCTCGGACTAACGCCGGGAACCAGTCACGGGTGGACCTTTCGGTCTCACCGCGATCGAGCCAATCAGCCCCCGCGTGGGATAGGGTTGCTCGCCAAATTCGACCTACCTAAGTACCCACGCGGAGGGTAGACCGGGCGATCGCACCTCGCCGCAGGTCGACTTCGGACACGGGCCACTTAAGCGACCCGTTCCGTACTATCAGAATAACCGAGCGGTGTTATCGTCGACCTCGACGGTTCGATTAATTATCGGGCATATTCAGCCCACTACCAACCCTTTACGTGAAGCAAGATGAGGATTCAATGGAGGAAAAGACGAAGCGAAGCGGGAGAACAGTTCAACAATAAAGCACATTTATTCGCGGCACACGGGAAGCACACAAATACAATTCCACCAAATGCACACAAAAAAAAGGAAAACACAATTCCATTTACACAAAAAGCAAATATAATAGTGAAAACACAGTGCAGAGCTAATACCGACTACCGAGCACACGGCAACACTTATACAATTCTACTTCACAGACGGCGCCGACAACACATACCCAAAACCAAGGAAAAGAAATCCCTCAAGGATGAGGCGGGCCTGAGGCCGAGACCGGGTCGCACCTACCCGTCTGGTGATGAGACGCGGAGCGGCGATGGCGCCCCAACCCCGCGGGCCTCGCGGACAGTGTCTGGCAGGGGGTGGGAAAGGGGCCCCCTTGGTCGCACTATCTCAGCGCGGGGGGAAACAGGAGGGGGTTGTTGATGCTCGGGGTATAGAGGATCTTTATTATCCCTGGTGTGCGTCTCCACCTCGGCCAGGTCGCGCTGCCGGCCTCCCTCGGGCGTGCAGCTCCCGGCACCGACGCGAGCACCCCCTCGTCTGCCTTCGCCGCTGCCGCCTCTCCGCCTCTGGACTCTCCACCCTGGACTCTTCTTTGGGCTCTCCTCGTTCGACTCTCTTCAGCTTCTCCAGCTACTGCAGGCTTCGGGCTCCAGACTTCCACACGGCTCTGACTGACGAACACGGTCCTTTTATCCCCCCGTAGTTTCGCCTTTGACCCCCTCCCTTTGACCTTTCACCTCGCTCCCCATTGGCCCGAGAAAAAGTGGGCGTGAAGGCTTTTTGATCCACAAATTTGCATATATCGATCGTTCTGGAGGCGGGGCCAAATCGCCCCTCGCTCACCGATTGGACGGCAAAAAGTGGGCGTGTGTCGTTTTTGATCCGTTTTTGAAGCACAAAATCCGTGATTTTGTACACGCTGTTCGACGCGCGCTCTGCACGAATCCAACACCGGTACCCACAGCGGGGCAAGAACGGTGGCGATGCTACGGTTGCGAGGTGTGACGTGAAGGTCGTGGCGGTTGTGGTGAAGCGGCGTTGTGGTTGGTGGTTGATGTTGTGGTTGTGGTGGTAATCATGGCGGTTGGTCCAAAATAAAGATAGTAAAAGAAAAACGGCTATCCTGAAGAGTCGCAGCTCGCATAAATGACATGTATTCCCACTAGACAACGGGTTCGGGCCTAACTACACATGCACTTACCGAGATACCTCACCTAAGGGACCTGAATGGTGGTTTGCGAATTTGGTAACCACAACACTATATATATATATATATATATATATATATATATATATATATATATATATATATATATATATATATATATATATATATATATATATATATATATATATATATATATATATATCTATATATCTCTATCTCTCATGATTTAGTCTTCGATATGACTCGGCAAGGATCGGGTTCAAACGAACAATCTCGCAGACACAAAGCAGACGCACTAACTATAACATTACCCAGTCTAAAAGTGTTGCACTTGTGGACGAAAAACCCACCTTCTTGGGTGGGAACAGGTCCTTCAGAACCTGATAGAATGTTCCTGGGAGTTGAGAGATGAACCTCCCCAAAGGTCATCACGAGCCCAAATTGCTCTCTGGGCATTGTTATGCAGCCGCCTTCTTGTTGTGGCCAGCCATTTGTCACGAAGCCATGCTCATGCATTGAAGCAAGTATTACGACACATGAACTTCTCCTCATTGGTGAGGAAAGGATGTGCATGCACACTAAATCACACACAATAACTTGAAAACAACAATAAGAAATAATAAATACAGCATTCAACAAGAATGGCATTTGGGAGAGCACAAACCTCGGTTAAGCTGAACCAGTTTACGTTTTGTATCCCACTGATAGTCTGGATCTGGACCCCGACCTTAACCATAAATCTAATCTGCTTGTTCTTCTCACCTACACAACCCATCCACCACATTTCATTTGAATCCGTTCACAACTTTTTGAGCTATCCTGTTCACACAGACAAACAGGGGTGAAAATATAACCTCTGCCCACCTTCGGTGGCAGAGGTAATTAATATGCAAAACAATTGATACAACCCTCACATCCTCCTTCTGGGAGAACCCCTACATCTGCTTTGGGGACAATTTCTGACGGCCCCAATGACGAGATGAACACAGTCTTTATACTAACCATAATTTAACCTTATCTACTACCGCTTGCCTTATTTATGCACAGAGGGCGAGTGAAAAAACACGAACCAAATGAAAAAAAACGATGGATAAAAGAATGGGGAGATTTGGGATGGCAGTGCTGAGATTTGGCCTCGTTGCAGGGCGTGTGCATTCGTGGTACAGCTCGCTGGCAAGCTTGGTCGAGCGTGGATGCATGCATGCGGGCAGATGGGAGATGATGATGTAACAGGCAGAGATGATGCAAAGCTGGCGCACCAATTCCCTGTCTAAATTGAACCATCTCCGTAGCACTGTGTCTCTTACTGAGACCGAAAAAGAGACGACTCTGACTTTGTAGCACCTCTTTTATCAGTGTGTTAAAATCATTCATACATTTCTTTTTTGTGCAGTTCAATTGTCAGCATCCAAAAACCCAGGCCATCGGGTACCGATGGAAGGATGGGACCATGCTTGTACAAGCTCAGCGGTAATTTGGGGAGTGGTGGTCGGGGAGAATCATTGAGAGGAAATTCTGGATATTTTCAGGCCCGATTGACTAAGTCAAGTCGTGGCTTGTGGAAGAGCTAAAAGGATGCGACCTTTAAACAAACACAATAACGATGCACTTGCAATCCAGACTTAAGAGGCAATGCGATGAGAAGTTCTTGGTGCAACTTGACATGAGCTCTTCGTTTCAAGTATAGATTTTTGTAACAGAAGAACATAGTGGGTATAGAGGAGCCTTGAATTGACTTGGTGAGATGCTTGGCATTATTTGGACTCTCCAAAAGAATCTTTCAAACACCTGTAAATTAATCCCTCACGGCCACATCAAAGTAACTCTTTGTCCATCCAAGGATTTTGATGTCAAAACACAAATTATCCTTCTGAAGCCTACTCAGCACGGGTGAATAATTGTTTTGACATCAGAAATCTGGCCTAATATTGTCTTCCATAAGTAAAGAAGGGGTTAAACTTTAAATATACTGTCCATCACAGTTTAATTTTTAAATATATCCTTGATGTGTCTTCTTCCTAATCTTGGTGCATCATAGCACATTGTTCGAATCTCATTTGTATAAGTTTTCTATTATATTTATATTATATTATATTTATATTATATTATATTTCTGCTATTTCAATTCGTTGTTGTACACTCCACAATTCTTGCATCCAGAACAATTCTCACTTCCTCATAATGACATTCAATTGACCATTGTTGCAGCATTTGTCTTTTTTCAAGATTTCTTCTGTTTGGCTGACTGTATTTAGCTCATAATTACATCAGGTTTCATCAGCTGTAACAATTTGCTCCAAATTGTCTCCTCGTATGCAATGCCAATAAAATATGTAATTCACAGAAATCCTATTAGTTTCCCAGATACCCTCACTGAAGGAGAAGGTATTGGGTTTGTTTGATTGTTTGTCTGCACAGAACTTTCATGTTTTTCTCCACAACCGCTTGTCGGATTGAGACGAAATTTTCACCATTGGTGTGACTACTCGTGTGGAATGGTGAAATGATAATGAGGTCATAGGTCACATGGTGTGGCAGCAATGTTGGAAAAACTGAAAAACTTTTGACCTCTGTTATCTCTGAAACCACAACAAGGAAAAAAATTTGAACTTGGCATAGAGCAAGTACTCCTCATGGGGAATGAATGAGATTTTTCATGACAACATAGGTGCCTTTGTTATGATGTTATAATTGCATATGTAGAACGCCACATCCAAAATTGAAAATTTTTGAGGGTCATCTTGGGATAAAATGGTGTACAAATTTTTTTGGATGACATCATCGGTCACGTGATTCGGCAGCCATATTGTTTTTTTGTTTTTTTTAAACCTTCAAAAATCTTCTCTGAAATGGCTGAAGCAGTCATCACTGGCAGCATTTATGAAGTGGCAGTTCTCATTATGTGTCATTAATTACGTAACACACCAGTACACAAAATGTCACACAAAACTACACAAACACCATACAACACACCACACAAAACAAGTCCTGGCAAGGGTCTGCAATCTCTGATTGCTCTTTTTCTTATTATTCTTGAAGAGGACACATGGAACCCACTTTATCATTACTTTTTTATCATCAAATACATGTTCGTTATGTGATGCCCTGCTAACATGATCGTTCCTGACCCTGTTACAAGTTTCTGAATCATAATGCACTGATCTTGGAACAAGTTGATTGAAAGAAAAAAAAAAGACACTTCCCTTTCCATTTCAAAGTATAAGTTTAGATTTAAAAAAAGTTATTTTTTGATTATCCAGTGGAAGGCCTGCCTGAACAGAGATCTTGGTGGAAATCAGTTTTTTCCTTCTCATACGCATAGGTGTCAGAGAGATCATGAGGAGATGATGGGCAGCACTCCAGAAGGACTGGAAGAGACAACAGATGCAGGGAGTAGTTTCCAAAAATGAAATAATTGATGGATGAAGGAATGAGGTGAGAGTTCAGCTTGAGGATAACCAGGAGTGAGATTCCGGAAGAACCCATGTGACCTGTACAGCTTAGGGGAGGACAGAGGGAGGTGAAGGAATCAGGAGCGAGGTGAAAAGTGAGGTAACAGAAAACTGAGAGTCCACTGACTTCCTGCTGTGGGTGAGAACTGAGAAGACCTTGGGACTCGGCTTCTTGCTGAGAGTTACCAGTAACACAGAAAGCCTTGACCTTGATGCCTCCAGAGGAGCAAAACGAGAAGAAGCCGCACCAGGCCAAAGTGCGACCCATACTCCATGATACCTTAATTTAACTTTATAAATTTAAAAAGGAAGCATCGTGTTAGGAATATTTTTTTCAATAGCATGTAGATAACAACCTTCATGAATGTAAATTTTAACGACTTCAACTTAATAGATTGAATATATTATCAGGAGATGATGTGACCTTTTGGATGGCACTCAGGTTTGTGATAATCTTGGCCAGGCAAAGTGTTTACATTAAAGTAAGAATAAACACTTGTTCAGTCTGCAATGTAATACATGGTACAACAAAGGATTTAAAAGTTTGTATACACATTTCCAGTGTATTTTTATTTATATTTGTTTATGGGATCATACATCTTTTTGGATAACATATGAGCAGCAATGTTCCTATTTTAATTTGCTTGAAAATGTGATGGTGGTACCTTCACTTACAACTGAAATGCAAATAGTATACCATTCATGGTGCATGGTGGAACATGCTATAATTGGATTCTAACTTAAAGATGGTCGAAGTACTGAGCTTGATAACAGAAATTTGTGGTTAGGTGGCTGTTTAAAGCAGAATACCTGAGTTGCTGTAATACATTCTGAAGATAGTACAAATGGGAAGCTCGAGAACACTGGTGATACAGGACGTTAATGTTGAGGAAAGATAATGAGGAATCCCTTTCCAAGATGTAATCTAGCTTCTTAAGTGTTGTTTTTTTTACTGCTTTTATCAAGACTAGGAGCAAGTATTTCATCACATTCCTGATTAGAGCTTTGTAGATTAACTGAAGAGGTCTTGAGGCATCAGGACAGAAGATGAACCACTCCTCTCTAAATGCCTTATCACATGGTGGTCACGTTACAATAACAAGTGTTTTCATTGTTAAGATGGTACAATATAAAGTAGTAATACAAAGTAAACTGGGTGGAGAAGCAGAATTCCAGCAGATGGATCTATGGAAGTAAAAATAATTAATTCCATCTTGTGAAATATGAGCATGGACATTCTGGTAATTGAAAGCTCTATGGATCACATGACTATTGCAAAGCACTGGTGTTTCTGTATTAATGACACTGAAACAAATATTCTTCACATTGAGATAAGTGTCCTTTGTCCACAAATTATGTACTCATTTCTCTTTATTTTTGCCTTTAACAATATGGAAGCATAAAATCTGTTGTAAAGTATAGGTCACTATCACCATATAGGCATGGTTCGCCAGGAAACATCGTCTGCAAAGGCACTGAGATAGACTTCAATTGCCTGTGCGATAATTATGCACATCAGGTCTCTCACAATGACAAGGTCAGAGCTCATTAAATTTGCAGTCCATGCTAATAGGCCACGGGTGGATGGAATATAATCTTGGTTCACTATACTATGGTCTTGTTAATTCCTGATAAACTGATGTATCTTTCCATATTAAACCTTAGGATCATTGATTAGCCAATATAATAATAACGACTATTGTTGTGGGTCGGGGGTCGGTGGCGAGGAGCGAGCACTAGGTGGAGCAGTAGGGTCATCTCCACCGAACACCCGGAATTTAGGTCGTGACCTTCAGACAACTCCGAAGGTCACGGGTCACTTAAGGACTGTGATCGCCAATTCTCTGATGGCGTGGAGTAGGGTTAATAGCCAAATTTCAATATACCTAAGTACCCACATCGTAAAATTACTGGGGAAATCACACCCTCAATGGACTCTGTTGAACCGGGTTGCTGTAACGACCTCGGTCCGGTGTAAGCGAGCAGAATTCCCAAAGTCCGTCAGTCCAAACGACAACTTACAGCCCAATCAGCTTACTGGTTCTCCAGCACGAACCGTGCTGTGTCAAAAGAAGAAAATACAGGCAACGAACTGGAACATTTAACAAGAGGGTTTATTTATCAGGGAAAGAGACAGAGCAGACTTAATCACGAATAAAATGCAATGTACAATGAAAAGAAATCACCGAAGCAATTCTACCTCACAGACTGGCACCACACACGCGCGCGCACGCACGCACGCACGCACGCACGCACGCACGCACACACGCACACACGCACACACGCACACACGCACACACGCACACACGCACACACACACACACGAGAAATGGACCCCGTCGTGTCTTTTTTGGAGACTTCGGCTCGAGAGGGAAGGCGAGCTGAGGGTCAAGGTCTGGTTGGGTACCTTTCCGCCACGTGCGGTCACACCGGGCTCAAACCCACCACGGTGGGACTCAAACCCACGTCCCGGAATCCACCGAGCCCACGATCCTGGCTGCTCCCACGAGGAGCCCCACAAAAGACCGCAGACGACCACAATGACAGACCAAAAGCAATGGCCACGATGACTGCTCAACGCACACCAAGAGCAAAACGGCCACGATGACTGCTGGACGCACACCAAGAGCTAAAAATGGCCATGATGACTGCCCGACTCTGCTCTTGACGACCACTCTACTCTTCCCTTTCGTGAGGTCCGAGGGATTTCTTCCCCTCCCACTCACCTCCTGATTGGATGGTGGTGAACATCCCATCTGGCTGGGTGGGACCACCCTGAGGTAACTCGTCTCTTGATTGGTTGGGGGCTTCTGAGGTACTCCTATCCCTCAGTGGTTGCGAGGTACACCCATCTCGCTGGGTGGAGTCGACCTCACCCCGCCTATGCCCGTGGCCCCGAACACGTGCATGATGGCGATGATGGAGCGAAGGGGAGATTTAATGTAGAAAACCTGACCATAAAGAAACCCGCAGCGCACACATGAAATTAACCCATTAGACAGAAGGATGGAACCCTGACTATACACACATACTTATCGAAATAACTGAACTGCAGGGACTGCTGTCTGTTTGTGTGCAAATGGCTGCCAGATTCGTAACAATATATAATCCCCATACTGGCCCAAGTGGATCTGGGCCTGGTAAGAGATCTTCTTAGTCCATGTTTCGTTGAAGGAAATATGTACCCATCTGTTATGTTTGTTACTTTAAAATATACTTGATAAATCATTGCATACTGAAGGTTGTTATATATACAGTATGTTAGCTAACTATGTAACAGTATAATGTTATATTTTCCACTTGGTTGGCAAATTGGGGAGAATTACTTTGGTGATGCCAGAGAGTCTGGTGCCCAGAGGCATTAGTCTCATTAACTCTGCCCCCCCCATTCAATTGCAAAGTTTTGCAAACACGAACTCTGTCATCCCATGTCCTCTTATCAACAGGAGTCTCATCGAACTGCAGAGGTCATTGACCTATAATTGTTAGGCAAAAGCTGTGCAAACCAGATGCTCCATCTGCATGCTGATATAAATGCATATCATTGCCGAAAGAAAATGAAGGTTTTCTGTCTATACATGCTCTGAAGGAAAACATACATTCTGTCGCAATACAATCTGCTTAATTATGCACAAGATCTTTTCTCTTTCTTAAAGGATCTTGTGTGCAAACAAAGCTTTCTTGTAGTCTGATTGGCCAAGTGCCCTGTGATGTTCTGACCCCTCCCGATTTCCAATTGTATAAAAGGTAATGTCTTCTGGCTCAGAGGCGGAGATCTGCTCGGACAGTTGAGACAAGCTCTTCTTTCAACATATAAGTGTTTTTGTATAAGAAACGATCTGTTAAATTATGAAGGGTTTTCTCTTTTGGTTGGAAATCTCCACCACAAATCAAAAAAAATGTATGGACAACAATGTAGCTTGTGAATGAAATTCCAAGGAATATTTTTTCTACTTTACCAAGGAAGAGGATCTTTTGGATTTCTTGATTATATACAGCGGTTCACATAACTGGTACACAGGTACTCATGTGCAATTCGGCACAAGAAAACTAAATGTGTACAAAAAAAAAGGTGAACAAAAAAAACTAAATGTGTACTTTAAAGATGCTCAGAAAGCTCAAAAGCATACCAGCACAACAGGGGCTTTTGATGGAAGCTTTTCTTATCGAGTGTAGATAAGATTCTTCCGTAATAATTCTGATGTACTGTGATTTCAAAATTTAAGCGTACAAAATTAAGTTTATAAATTACAAGTGATATTATAATTTTTACCTTATAAGATAAAACACATATATATATATATATATATATATATATATATATATATATATATATATATATATATATATATATATATATATATGTGGAGAACAAGCAAGCAAAAAAAGAAGAAGAGGGATTTTTCTCAGCTCACGTTGGTAAGACTTTTCCGTGATAATTCTCATAATTGATTTGCAGCGATTTCAAAATTTAAGTGTACAAAATGAAGTTTATAAATTACAAGTGAAATTATAATTTTTACCTTATAAGATAAAATATATATATTTATCTATATCTAAGGAGAACAAGCAAGCAATAAAAGAAGAAGAGGGATTTTTCTCAGCTCACGTTGGTAAGACTTTTCCATGATAATTCTGATAATTGATTTACAGTGATTTCAAAATTTAAGTGTACAAAATGAAGTTTATAAATTACAAGTTTTTTTTTTTTGTATACCTTGTCGAGGCTCGTGTGAGAGCTAACACACAACGCACATCAAGGGGGCATGAGACAAGAGGGGCAGGAGTGGGAGGGACAAAACAGTGGGGAACAGACACATTAGGAGATCTGAGGAAGGGAGAAGGATGGGACGGGAAACATGGGGAATAAAAGATGGACATTACAGGGACTTTCAGGAAGGAAAGCAGGGAATTTGAAGGAAGTGGGCTTGGGTGGATTATCGGGGGTAGAAAAGATCGAGGATTTGGATGGGGGAAGATAAGAGGTGGTGGTGAACAGCTGTTTTGAAAGCCTGGAGGGAAGAATGGGAAAGAATAGGGTGAGGGAGTTTATTCCAAAGGCGGGGAAAAAAAAGAGGAACGAAAGAGTGAAGGTGAGCAGTGATTCGTGATTTTGGTAGTTTTACCAGAAGGGGGTTGTTGGCTGACCCTGAGCGCCCTGAGGAAATGTGGTGGGGACAAATCGCAGAGAGAACAGGGGGGGCAAGGCTGGAGAGGAGATGGTAGAACACAGAAAGAACACCGACCAACCTGCGGTGATTGAGTGAGAGGCCCAAAGACTCAGCTTCATTGCGGGAGATGCCAATGATCTTAAAAGCCCTGGTTTCGACAGCGTGAAGTCGAGAAAGGTGGGAGGCAGGAGCAACAGCCCAGAGGGGAGAGCAGTACTCCATCAGGCTAAGGACAAAAGCTTTGTAAGTGGTCAGGAGCTCAGGAGGGCCGAGGAAAGACTACACGACGGAGGATTCCCAGTCGGCGACTAACTTTGGAGGCGAGGTTTGAAATGTGGCTTTCCCAGGAAAGGTCATGGCAGATAGCGAGAACCAGAAGCTTGAAAGAAAGGACTTCTTCCAGAGGATTGTTGAGAAAGTGGATGGGGGGGTTTCTAAACGGTCCTTTCGAAGAGACATAGTGAGAGTGTGAGATTTGTCGGGATTGAAAGACATGTTCCACGTGTTGGACCAGTTTGCGATTTTACCCAGATCTGCAGTGAGCGAAGAAGCTGCTGCTTGCCGGTCTGAGGGATGACCGATGGTACGGCAGAGGGTGGAGTCATCAGCAAAGAGATATAGAGGATTTTCCAGAGTCAGAGAGATCATTGATGAAAACCAGAAAAAGAACAGGGCCCAGAACGCTACCTTGAGGAACTCCAGCCTGGACAGGAAGAGGGGATGAAAGAACTCCATTTAGGGCCACACGTTGACTGTGACAGGAGAGGAAGTCTGCGAGCCATGAGTGGAGATGGCCTTGGATACCATGGGAAGAGAGTTTGGTGAGTAGGGCAGGGTGCCAGACTGTGTCAAAAGCACGTGATATGTCCAGGGATACGGCTCGGATTTCCAGTCTGGCATCGAGGACCTCCATCCATTGTTGTGAGAGCAGAAGCAGCATATCCGGGGTGGAGTGACCTGGTCTGAAACCAAATTGATGATCGAAATCAAGTCATTGGAGAAGAGGAAGGATTTCATGCGTGAAGCGATGATGGATTTCATCAACTTGCTGATGATTGGGAGAAGGCTGATTGGTCTGTTGTTGCAGGGATCTGTTTTTGCACCTTTTTTATGCAGGACAGTGATGTTTGCAGATTTCCAAGCAGATGGCAGAGGACCTTGAGCAAATGAGAGGGTGAATAGAACAGAGAGAGGGTGAGCAAGAGCAGACGAGCAGGCTTTGAGAACACGTGGGCTGATGCCGTCTGGACCGGTTGCAGAATCTGAGTCGAGGTTTGACAGCAAGCTCTCCACCTTGTCAGGAGAAAAGGACAGAGTCCAGAGACAGTTGGGTGCGACTGGGTAAGGTGGGTAGAGAAAGTGATGGGTTTTTGACACAAGATTTAGCTGCAAACACCGAGTTTAGGCATTCAGCTTTATCACGTGCGGTATCAACAGTGCGGCCATTTGAGGTAAGGGAGGGATGGAGGGGGAACATACACCAGAAATAGATTTGATTAAACGCCACCAGGATTTTGAGGAGGGAGAGAGGTTTGAGAGTTCAGACTTGAGATTAGAAAGATGTTGTTTTCTGGCTCTCCTGAGGGTAGATACAGACTTGTTCCGAGCTTTATGGAAGGAACTGAGATTGCCCTCAGTTGGGTTTGCTTTCCATGAGGCAAAGGCAAGTAGTTTCAGGACAATTGCCTCGCCACAAGCTTCAGTAAACCAAGGGCGGGAGGAAGGGTAGGACAACTGAAGACGAGAGGGGATAAATCTGTGCATGAGGGAGAGCAAGTTTCTTTGAAAGAATTCCCAGGATGAGTTGATGTTGGAGAAAGTAGAGATAGGAGACCAGTCTATAAGTTTGATGGCTACTTGGAGACCCTGCCAGTTGGCTTCAGTGAAATGCCAGACTCGACGGCGGTGAGGTGGTTCTCTGATAATAGCCAGAGAGATGTCCACTTTGACAAGGACGTGGTCAGAAGAACCGATTGGAGCGGAAAAAGAGCAGCAGATATTGTCAGGGAAATTTGTCAAATAAGATCCAGAAGAGATGGAGTACCCTTGGTTGAGATCCGGGTCGGGAAGTTGACCGACTGAGTCAGTCCCAATAAGTCACAGAAACATTTTGATGAGGTGCCATTACAGGTGAGAGAGGTACCCACACCTCACCAACTGGCATGATGACAAATGAAGTCACCACATAAGAGGAAGAGAGAGTTTGGATGAGAAGATAGAAGTTGGTCCATGTTTTCGGATAGTGAGGTGTAGATGGAGTCATCACTGTTAGGTGGACGGTACAGTACACATATAAACATGAGGTGGGAGTGGAGGGGAAGCTGAAGCCAGAGGTATTCCTGGGGGTGTGGGGGAGTGAGAGCAGTGCATGGAGAGTGAGGAATAGCGTCTTTGATGAAGAGAGCAACTCCTCCACCAGGACGAGGCTCAGGTCTGTCATACCGGAGGGAGTAACCAGGGAGAGATACTTGGGAGTCAGACACGTCTTGGGAGAGGAAAGTTTCTGTTCGGCAGATTATGTCAGGTTTGTCAGTGGCAACCTGTATGGAAAGATCTGAAAGGTTTGAGCGAAGGCCCCGGATATTTGAGGTCCACACTTTTAATGAAGAGGTAGGGGAGGAGGCTTTGGGTGCAGGGGGTGGGGGGAGGGTAGGACAAGGGACAAGGAGGGGAGGTAAGGAGGGTTGTTCAAAGAGTGTGGGGGATTGCAGAATAGCTCGGGGAAGGGGCCGAATGAGGAGGAGAAAAGGCTCAGTGGTGCTGGGGGAGAGGGGTGACAAGAGAGGGGAAAGAAGGCAGTTGAGGATTTGAGGAGGTGGAGTGAAGAGATGAAGGTGAGAGGGCAGTGGAAGGAGGCAGCTTTGTGGATGAGAGGAGGCCAACTTTGAGAAGGATGAGTGAGGGGATGAAAGGTGGGACAAAGGTGAGGGGGGAATTGATAGAGGTGAGAGGGAGGCTTGGAGGGAGAAGAGTGGGATGGTTGCTTTGAGAGTGAGAGCGAGGGGTGAGAGGGGCGAGTTGGCACTGAAGTTGGAAAAAAAGAATGGTTGATGGAAAGCGAACATTCATGGCAAACTGGGTTTTTTTTTTAAGTTTTCGGTCAGAGTTGCGATTAAACACAATTCTTGATGGATGCGATAAAGGCGAATTCAGAGAATGGAGAGAAGAAACGCTGTAACAGTTGGATTTTTAGGCAAGGAATGAAGGAGAGCTCGAAATGAGAGCAGTCTGTTAAAATAGCAGAATAGTAGTGTATTATGAAACAGTAAAGAGTACCACATGTATAAGAGAGAAAGATGAAGCATTTTAAGATATCGTTTTTGTTATTATTATGAATGTTTGAGAGAGTTTTCAACAGATTAGGTCATGGAAGTGTTGCAGAAAAAATGGAGGAAGAAGGAGGGGAGGGAAGAATAAGAGGATGAAGAAGAAGAAGAAGCAGAATCAGGAGAAAGGTGGCGGGTTTTTTTTCTTTAAGATAAAAAAATAGAGATATTAGTTGGGAGAGATGGGGGACGATAGGGAAGTGGGGACGATAGGGAAGTGGGGACGATAGGGAAGTGGGGACGACAGGGAAGTGGGGACGATAGGGAAGTGGGGACGATAGGGAAGTGGGGACGATAGGGAAGTGGGGACGACAGGGAAGTGGGGACGATAGAAATTGAAGGTAATAGGAAAAAAAATAAAACGATGGGACACCGAAGGGAAGCGGTCGGCCTCAGCCTAGGCCTCAAGCGTAGGCCTCAAACACCCGGTAAGACAACATCGCCAAAAACTCACAAAATAGCACGATTTTTGAAACAAAACCGCACGAGGAACACACAGTAACATGTCGGTGAGAAAAATAAACAGTTAAAACGGGACAAATAACGACCGGAAACTTACGTTTGAGATCGTCAGCAGGGAGCTCCTCAGGAGACATCTCGCCGCTCCAAACCCGGAACCGGAAGTCCGAAATTTGGTAAGAAGTTTTGGAAAAAAAAAAAAATTTTATATTTTTTTGGGAAGTTTTGAAATTTGTTAAGATTTTCATCGCATCAGAAAAAGAAATTAGAACACCTCACAATAGTTTTATTATAATTTGTACCTTATGAGATGATATATATATATATATATATATATATATATATATATATATATATATATATATATATATATATATATATATATATATATATATATATGTATCTTCTTCTTCTTCTTTCGGCTGCTCCCGTTTGGGGTCGCCACAGCGGATCATCCGTATGATCCGCATAGTGATTTGGCTTAGTTTTTATGCCAGATACCCTTCTTGACGCAACCCTGGTCGCCTCTTACGACACAGGGATATGGTACACCTATTTTAACCGGGGTATACACCGGCCCAGTATACTGGTACTCACTTCGCCGACCTCGGAAGGATAACAGGCTGAGTCAACCCCCTGGTGTATTAATTCAGTGGCCCAACGGGGCTTGAACTCAGGACCTTTTGGATCCCAAGCTGCTGCCCAAACCACTGCGCCAAGACCAGGCTCATATATATATATATATATATATATATATATATATATATATATATATATATATATATATATATATATATATATATATATATATATATATTCTTCTTCTTCTTTCCGCTGCTCCCTTTAGGGGTCGCCACAGCGGATCATCCGTATGATCCGCATAGTGATTTGGCACATGTTTTACGCCGGATGCCCTTCCTGACGCAACCCTGGTCACCTCTTATGACACAGGGATATGGTACACCTATTTTAACCAGGGTATACACTGGCCCAGTACACTGGTACTCATTTCGCCGACCTCGGAAGGATGACAGGCTGAGTCAACCCCCTGGTGTATTAATTCAGTGGCCCAACGGGGCTTGAACTCAGGACCTTTTGGATCCCAAGCCGCTGCCCTAACCACTGCGCCAACACCAGGCTTTGGTGGTGGTCTATATATGTATATATAGAACAAGCAAGCAATAAAAGAAAAGGGGTTTTCTCAGCTCACGTCCATAATTTTCTTTCGTGATAATTCGAATCATTGATTTGCAGTGATTTCAAATTTTAAGTGTTAAAAATTAAGTTTTTCAATTATAACAATATAATTTATAAGCTGCATTGTCGGTTTATACCTTTTAAGATCGAAAAAAACAAGGTCGGATTGCGAACATACACCATGGGAGTTCATTCGTACAACTCTCAGGTGAGCGATAGCACGGACGACAGATAGTGTTGAAATTTGGTAAGATTTTCATCGCATCGGAAAAAGAAATCAGAACACCTCACAAGAGTGAGGCTAGTTTCATATCATCATTTGCGACTTAATTTTGCATTGGGCATCGCTCACTGCATTTAATGTTTTTTTTTCAATAACAATTTTAAGAAAATGGGCCAAAAGGGCCATTTCTCGGCCCAAAGGGCCGGAATCGCACTTTGGGATCAATTAATGCCTGGGCAATGGTCTCTCGAATATACCTGTCAAGTTTGGTTTGGTTCCGTTCACAAATAACCGAGAAATAACAATTTAAGAAAATGGGCCAAAATGGGCCGTTCCTCATCCTGAAGGCCACAATCGCACTTTGGGCTCAGTTAATGCCTGCACATATGCGTCCAGTGTATGCCTGTCAATTTTTATCGAATTCTGTTCACGAATAATTAAGAAATAGACGTTCAAATGAACTGTACACAAGAAAAGAGAGAACACGAGCGGCGCTTCGACCCCGTGGGGTGGCACCCACAGGGTAAAAATTGATCTCAGGAGAACATGCAAGCGTAGAGGAAGAAGAGGAGGCTCAGGAGCATCCAGAACTAAAAAAGGGCAGCTTACGCGTGTGTCATCTGGAGTGAATGTCCTGAAAGACCACTTACAGAGGAGTAAGATACGTACAAAGCTGAGAGGTGCATTAAAAATCGGAGTGGCTATTGGGAAAGTTGATGAGCACGCTCGAAGCTGACAAAAAGTTTTTTGTGAGGACCTAACCATTTATTTGTTGCATCGCATCTTCAGTTGTCCTACCCTTCCTCTCGCCCATGGTACACTGAAGCTTGTGGTGAGGCAGTTGTCCTGAATCAACTTGCCTTCGCCATGGAAGGATATTCCAACTGAAGGCAATCTCAGTTCCTTCCACAAAGCTCGTAACAAGTGTGTGTCTACCCCCAGGAGAGCCCAAAAACAACATCTTTCCTATCTCAAGTCTGAAGTCTCAAACCTGTCTCCTTCCTCCAAATCCTGGCAGCATCTCATTAAGTCTGTTTCTGGTATATGTTCCCTGTCCATCCCCTCCCTTACCTCAAATGCCAGCACAGCTGACATGGCATGTCAAAAGGCTGAATGCCAAAACTCCGTGTTTGCATATAAATCTTGTGTCCCTAACTCATTGCTTTCTGAACCAACCTTACCCAGTTGCACCCAGCTGTTCCTGGACCCTGTGTCCTTTTCTCCTGACAAAGTGGATAGCTTGCTGTTCAACCTGGACTCCGATTCTGCAACCGATCCAGATGGCATCAGCCGACATGCCTTAAAAACCTGCTCTGCTGCTCTTGCTCACCCTCTCTCCATTCTATTCACCCTCTCATTTGCTCAAGGTCATCTGCCATCTGCTTGGCTTCTGCTCTCCCAACAATGGATGGAGATTCTCAATGGCAGACACGAAATCAGAGCCATCTCCCTTCGATACCGCGATATATATCGCGTGCCTTCGATACAGTCTGGCACCCTGCCCTACTCACCAAACTCTCTTCCTATGTTATCCAAGGACATCTCCACTCATGGCTCGCAGACTTCCTCTCCTGTCACAGCCAACGTGTGGCCCTCAGTGGAGATTTCTCATCCCCTCTTCCTGTCCAGGCTGGAGTTCCTCAAAGCAGTGTTCTTTTTCTGGTTTTCATCAATGTCTCTGACCCTGGAAAATCCTCTTTTATATCTTTGTGGATGACTCCACCCTCTGCCGTCCCAACTGTCGTCCCTCAGATTGGCAAGCAGCAGCTTCTTCACTCTTTGCAGATCTGGATAAAATCATAAGCTGGTCCAACACGTGGAACATGTCTTTCAACCCTGACAAATCTCACACTCTCACTATCTCTCTCCAAAAGGACCATCTGGAAAGGACCGAAAGCACCCCCCCCCCTACTTCCTCAACAATCCTCTTGAAGAAGTCCTTTCATTCAAGCTTCTGGGTCTCACTATCTGCCCTGATCTTTCCTGGGAAAGCCACATTTCCAAGCTTGCCTCCAAAGCCAATCGCTGACTGAGCATCCTCTGTCGTGTGAAATCCTTCTTTGACACACCTGAGCTCCTGAACACATACAAAGCTTTTCATCTGCAGTCTGATGGAGTACTGCTCTCCCCTTTGGGCTGGTGCACCCGCATCTCACCTTTCTTGGCTTCACTCTGTGAAAAGCAAGGCATTTAGGATCATTGGTATCTCCCGTGATGAGGCTGAGACATTGGGTCACCATAGGCAGGTCAGTGGTCTTTCTGTCCTCCACCATCTCCTCTCTGGCCTCAACCCCCCCCCCCAACCCCTGCTTTGTCTGTTGTCTGTCCTGCCCCATATTTCCACAGGGCACTCAAGGTCCACCAGCAACCCCCTTCTGGCAAAATTACCAAAATCAAGAATTATTGCTCACCTTCACTCTTTCATTCCTCTCTTTTTACCACCTTGAGAACAAACCCCCACACTCTCTTCAATCCCACTCTTCCCTCCAGGTCTTTAAAACTGTTGTTCACCACCACCTCTTATCTTCCCCCATCCAAAACCTCAATCTTTTCTATCCCCGTTAATCCACCCCAAACCCACCTCCTTCAAATTCCCTGCTTTCCGTCCTGAAAGTCCCTGTAGTGTCCATCTTGTTTACCCTATGTACTCTAACCCATCCCTCTCCCTTCCACAGATCTCCTCATGTCTGTTCCCCACTGTTTTTAACTTCCCTCTCCCGCCCCTCTTGTCTCCTGCTCCCCTTGTTGTACGTGTGTTGGCTCTCATACGAACCTCAACAATGTATACAATTTTTTTTAGTTTTTTAAATCATTGGAGAGCCTAATTAAAAATATTGTTTGAGCTCCTGTTTATCAACCAAGGTGATATTTGTTTTTCTCCAATTGCTGCAGATATTACCCACATTGCTGTTATTACATGGAACGGTGACTGCAAATGATGCAAGGGTGTCGTGTTTTTCCACAGTAAATTCATCATCTACAACCATGTGCAATTTACGGTAGTATCAGGCTATTTTGGATTGACAGAGTTTCAGGGGGAATTGCACTCCCCTTTGAGTTGTCTTGTCTGGGATTCATTCACAACCCAACTATAAACTGTTATCCTGGTGCTTCGGAGGAAGGGCATGGCATCAAAGAGTGGATATGTTTTGGGTTTTTCAGATGGTGGCATAAAGTAGATATATCTATACTTTTTTTCTTTTGATGTACCATACTCTTTACAGAGCATTGGTGATGCCAAAGCAGTTTCTTGCCAAGGGTTATACTGGGTGGTTTGCCATTGCCTTCCCAGCAGTTTATCTCTGCTCCATCCTTTTCAATGCTGAGCCTCAAGCAAGGCATATTTGTTTAAGAAAGTCTTTGGTAACACAAATCCATGGTTTGAACCATCAAACTACCAGAAACAAGACGGATGCTCTAACCCTCATGCCACCGAGCATGGTCGGATATATTGTTACAGCGGTCGGCTTTGTATAGTTGCCCGGTCCAAATACCGATGTACCATGTCAAAGCGGTCACGACAGCCGACTGATTTGATCGTTCCGAGTCCGATCACAGGCTTGATCGCCACGAGACTGTAGTCTAGTGGAACCACCAAGCCAATTGATGTGTCACGTTGATAGGTGCCATGCACCCGTTAGCCTCATGGTGACTGAGCTAAATCACCAGGTCCAGGCATGGTCCTGCACTGGCACTATCTAATGAACCCAATCTGTCCTTTAACGGATGTGTATTTCCAAACTAGTGATCAAGACACTCAGATTCACCCAGAGACCAAGTGAATGTGAAATGTATTGGGTCACAAATACAAAAGGAAGCAAAACAGTACAATAATTAACAACCACAAAACCCATACATGCCCCGAGTTAACGGAGGGAGGACAGTTCCCTAATTACCTCATCCTGAAGGCCACACACATACCACAGGAGACAGGTGATAGATATAAATTCACAGAACTGGGAATACTGGAGGCTGCGTTTGGCATGACACAGCGAGTTCCACCAGTGACACGGCTTCTCATGAACAGTCTCAGGCCATGACCTGAGCAAGTGCAGCAGGAGAGTGGGCAGGACATACTTGGGTTGGGGCATGGATGAGGTTGTTCTGCAAAATCTATTCTGTCGAGGAACCTCAACAATGAATTTGGGCAAGCGCCATGGCTCAGCTCCCTCTATGACTCACACCCGCAGAGCCAGAGATGCCTTTTCTACCTTCAGCCCACACCACAATCTGTAACACATTTAGCCCCTTCCTGCTTGGCCACTATTGGCTCGTCACACTGTCCGTGGGCGGGGCTGATCCTCTCTGGACCATTCCTCCAGCGCTTTTGGCGCACTTCGCTATCATGGTGGCTTTCCCACCGAAACTCGTGCCAACAGCCTGTCAGATGCTTTACAAGAACATTTTAGACAGATTTCATACGAAGGAGAAAACATGAAAAATGGTATGAAGGGAAAGCGGTTACACACACACACACACACACACACACACACACACACACACACACACACACACACACACACACACACACACACACACACACACACACACACACACACACACACACACACACGGAAGGTTGACAACAACATTCAAAACACAAAAAAATTCATATTCTATATCATAATTAAATTACCTCACGCTAATTATAATACATGCAATATGGGAATAA
>NC_140963.1:92821976-92836976 GCF_056783735.1 Eptatretus burgeri
GCTTTTGAATAATGGATGACATGGACTTTCATTTGTCTGGTAGCGACAGTGAGTGTGAGAAATGAAGGATTTTGGTCTGAATCAGATAGAGAATTGTCGGATAACGTAGTCGTGCGAGGTGAAGTTCAGGCAGCTGGAAATGGTATACGGCCTTACCAGTTCGAGTCCGAAGCAGGACAAGCAGAAGAAACTGGCGATGAAATTCCTGGAGTTCATGATGATCAGGAGGACATCGAAGGAAGACTTGGCAATAACAACTGGTTAGACTAAATCCTATTCGTAATTCAATAATGTAAATTCGACTTCCATACTGCTCGATATCAGAAATATTTTAGTGAGGTGATGTGACCAGCGCAGCGGACATGTTGCTCTGCGGCGAATGAATCGTAAGCAAGGCCAGCGCATGTCATCGGCCGTAACTCTCCACGCATAAAATGAAGCAATCTCGCTGTCCGGATACGATGAAAACTTGTGTGTAGAACACACCTTGCGACACAATTGTCTTGAGTAGTCCGATAAATCTGACGTTCTGCTGCATTTTATTTATTTTATTCCTACTGTCGTCACGTAGCGCCAGTAGAAAACAATGAAGAAAAGAGAATAATAAAAGAAAGCTACAGCATCTCAGATTTATCAGACTCGGACGGACGACGAATTTATCAGACTAGTCTAGACTCTAGAGTTGACAAGTAACTTGTATTAGCATGCACACAATGTATAAGTCAATGCGTAAGAGTCCCGAGGCTATGAGGCCGTGTAATAGGACAGATAAATTTGTCTTTCATAGTTGTGCCAACATATTTTTCCCTGTTCATTTATTACAGCATTTTGGCTGAAATGTTAATGAATAGCAAGCCAATGGAAGCAGTGCCTTCACTTTAGAATAAACCCATGTATGTCGAGTGTAGCCATACCTGGCTTGCATGTATGTGGAATCATACCTATCCCAGCAGGCTGGTTTCAACGAACAATTCAATAAGCTGCAAAATGTGGGTGCAGGATTTTCACAGTTTGATTTTAAAATTATCTCCTTGCGCCTTGAAATGATGCAATATTAATCTTTAGTATTTTACTTGTATGTTCCTGTAAGTTTCTTTTTGAATGGAAATGTTCAACAGTCACATTTTATATTTTGTGGCGATGGTATAGCCCTTTATTGTGCATACATTTATTGGATTTGTACACGACTATGACAAGGTAGTAAAGGGATAAATAATTGCCTCGTGATTGTTGTGCATACACGGCTCAGAAGCAGAATTTCTTTTCCGTGAAACAATCACAGGAATTAAGACGATCAGTGAGATAGCAAACACATGTGCACAATGCATTTATACGTGCTTTATACGGCGTGCGACATCTAGTCAATCCACTCTGAGTGAGTCACGTTCTGGAGATGACGTTAACGGTCACGTGACCTGCGGTTCGCTGAACTCAACTTTTTTGAGGGGCGGGGCACAGCAAGTTGTGAAAAGCACTACAAATGTTAGAAATATTGGTTAATTATCCCAGTTAATTATCCCAGATTGATTTTTAAAAAGACAAGTCTGAAGACGACGATGGTTCACGAGCGGTATTTGACGATGTAGATTGTTTCAGAAGTCAAGGATGAGACAATGTGATAATGTTTGACCAAGTTATAAAAATGATCAACATGATGTGGGACGAGTGACCGGTAATTAGCTGCAAAATGTCGAAAACCCGGTTTCGTTCAACAACTTTAAAAATTTGACCTTTGCATAACCTTTAAAGGTCACAAAACAATGTTGTGGACATTAAAACAAGGAAGCAGGATACGTGCTATAGCTTATTGTAGTTAGTTCGTCAAAGAAGGTCGAAACCCCGGTTCGATTCCCACAACTTTGAAAATTTGACCTTTGTGAACTTTAAAGGTCAAAGGTCAAGGATTATGACCTTTGGTGAAAAACTTCCTCTGGAACATTCCAGGAACAATATAACATCATATAGGCTATATGGCATTTCGCACTCCTCAGATTATTATCCATACTTTGATGAAATCAGCGTAAAAACATACTTGAAGGGGGCGCCATGGGCAAGGTGTTCGAGATAGAGCAAAATGGTTTGAAGACTTTAGGTGGGGAATGACCTCAAAATTATGCATAAAAAAGTCATCCTTGCTCTCAAAGTTTGGGCGGTCGTATGATTTTTATGTCAAAATTCGAAATTTTCGAAGTTCGTGACTTTGTAACCTTGACCTTGGGACGAAAATGAAAAATCGAGCTCCGTGAGGCTATGCAGGTGCCATTTGGCTAACCAAATACCGAAACCCCAGCCAGATTCGACAAACCCCTCGGAGAAGATAATTTTTTTACGTCATAATTCACAATTTTCTAAGTTCGTGACCTTGTGACCTTGACCTTGGGACGAAAATGAAAAATCGAGCTCCGTGGGGCGATGCAGGTGCCATTGGGTGAACCAAATACCGAAACCCCTGCCAGATTCGACCAACCACTCGGAGAAGAAATTTTTTTACGTCAAAATTCACAATTTTCTAAGTTCGTGACCTTGAGACCTTGACCTTGGGACGAAAATGAAAAATTGAGCTCTGTGGGGCTATGCAGGTGCCATTGGGCTAACCAAATACCAAAACCCCTGTCAGATTCGACAAACCTCCGAGGAGAAGATGCAAATTGAAATCGGCTACCCCCGAAAAACATGTTTTTGGGCGTGGCTCCACCCATAATGGGCGGACCACGTCCATTTTCAGGAAAACACAACAAGATCATGATATAAACCTCCCACCAAAATTTATCAGGACCGGATCAAAACCCACTGAGCTATGCTCGGGACAGACATTCAGACAGACAGTCAGACACACAACAATAACGAATATAGTGGTCACTTATTTTTTCATGAAAATATTTTTTCGTGAACCAAAACATGGGTGATTTCTTCACTAGGAAGGTCAAGTTAATATATAAATAACCAGAAAACTGAATGTCATGGGACCTTTCAGATTTCCGACCCTTGAGACCCCGAAGACCCGTACGACCCGTAAGATGAAGTCTTCACCAAAATCTTTAAGGGTGGTGCTTCGTTATCTTAAACATCTCGATCGTATCTCCTCATAACCACCTCCTTTCTCGTGTATAAAGCCCTGTCTCCTTCAGCCGCTCCTCATAGCTGAGTCGAGCTAGGCCCGGAATCAATCCAGTAGCCTTGCGCTGTACCCTCTCCATGTCATCTATGTCCTTCCGGAACTGTGGTGACCAAAACTGCACGTAATATTCTAGTTGTGGCCCTCACTAAATTCCTGTACAATGTAAACACCACCTCTTTTGATTTATGAAAACCCTATTTGCTTTACCTCAGCTGCCTAGCATTGTCCTATTTGCTTTCCTTCCGTATCTATTACCACCCCCAGACACACATCTCCTTACCAGTTACGTTCCTGCAAAATACTGCAAAAGTCTGGGCATTGTTTCAATGGGAAAATGGGGATACGATCTGTGATTCTTAAGGGAAAATAAATAAAAAATACAAACACGAATGCGTATGGTTACAGTTTCACTAAAAATGCTTTCAAATAAAAAAAAAAAACAACAGCAGGTACTGTTTCCAATTTTTATTTGAGATATGATGTAACTTTTCATATGATGATGATGAGGATGAGGAGGAGGAGGAGGAGTTAGAATCCAGTGAACTCCTCTGAAGAGGATACAGGTGAGGGTGCTGATGAGTCATGCACTGAAGGGGATGCAGGTGAGGGTGCTGAGGGGGATGCAAATGATGGTGCTGATGTTGTTGAGGTGGAGAAGCTGGAGCAAAGAAAAAAAAAGGTAATCAACAGCTGTTTTGCCGAGTGCTGCAGAGTTCTGTATCGCTCCTTGTACAGGAGCAAAACATCATTCAATCTCCTCTTGAACTGGAAGTACCGCTCCATCACTGGTTCGGCATCTTGCACTCTGTCAATGACTGCCCTCTTATTCCATGGCACCTCAGCCAGGAACTTAACGGTCAAGTTGTGCCTCGCCACCTCTTCCTCCTCAGAAACATTGATGATGGCCTCCAACTCTTCCTCAGTCAGTTCCTCCCCGTCTGAGGCAATGAGTTCCTCCAATTCCTCAAGCTCCATTCCCTTCCCATGCCAACCTGGCAATTTTCCCCCTCTCTTCTATGGTGTCAGGAAAACCTCTGAAGTTGTTGACTGCCTGTGGCCATAGGTTTTGCCAGCAAGCATTGATGGTGGAGGCTTTCACTTTGTCCAGTGAGTCTTTGATGGCACTGATGCAATGTGCTATATTGAAGTCCTTCCAACATTTCCCGATGGTAAGTTCTGGGTCAGACTCCATAACATCCAAGATGCAGTGTAATACATTTTGAACTTCAAAATTGCCCCTTGGTCGAGTGGTTGGATCAGGGAGGTGGTGTTGGGTAGCTTGAAGATGACCTCGACATTGGAACGGACTACCTTCGGCACTTTGGGATGGCCAGGAGCATTGTCCACCAGCAAGAGGACCTTGAAGGAGAGGTTCTTTCCTGCTAGGTACCTCTCCACTTGAGGGACAAAACAGTTGTGGAACCAATCCATGAAGATGGCAGCTGTTACCCACACCTTTCTGTTGGCGCTACAAAACACAGGCAAAGTTTGCTTATTTTTGCCCTTGGGAGCAGTTGGGTTTAGGGAACAGTAAAAACACCACCGGTTTGATCACGCAGTCCCCTTTGACATTGGTGCAGAGGAGAAGAGATACCCGGTCTTTTGCAGCCTTGAACACCAATGCTGTCCTCTCTCACTTCGAGTTGAAAGTTCTCGTGGGCATTTTTTTTCGAGAACAAGCCAGTCTTATCTGCAATGAAG
The DNA here is from genome assembly GCF_056783735.1 of Eptatretus burgeri. Taxonomy (NCBI): domain Eukaryota; kingdom Metazoa; phylum Chordata; class Myxini; order Myxiniformes; family Myxinidae; genus Eptatretus; species Eptatretus burgeri. Next base: position 92,826,796 of record NC_140963.1, read on the forward strand.
ACCTGTTCTGGTACATATCCCTTCTCCTCGATGAGCTGCACGAGTTGAGCAGGGAAAGTTTCAGCTGCCTCATGGTCCGCTGAGGCACGCTCGCCTGTGAGCTTCAAATTGTGGGGACCGTACCGCTTCTTGAAGCAGTCAAACCATCCCCTGCTAGCTCAGGAGGGACTGGGGTCGCTCATACCCGCATCACTCGTACCTGCATTACTAAGCACATCACTCGTACCCACACCACCTGTGCCAAGCAGATGATCGTGCATGCACTTTGCCTTTTCACGAATCAGAGGTCCACTTAAAGTCACGTTTTTCTAGGCATTGTCCTTTAACTACACATTCAATGCCTTCTTCATTGTTTATATGTGATCGTCCCTGACCTGGGTAACCACTTTGGTGCTGGGTACTGTGCTTTCACAAATTTCACAAATTGCCTTCACATGTTGTTTTTTTTTCTGTAATGGACTGTCGACCCATTCAAGCCATAATGCCAGCCCACAGAGGCCACACTCTCACCTCTTCCTCTTGATTGCTGGTCTTGTACTGCAACTCCACTTTCTGGCTCTGGCTCATTTCTGCCTCTTGTAAGGAGATGCATCTCCTGTACTACTCTTGCACTTAAGGCCCATGATCGAACAATGAGTGCAAATAGTCCATGAGTACGAGGAATCACAGCAGGTCAAGGCAGCGGGACGAGAAGAAATAATGAGACCCAGAACATGCTGCACATAAGTACAAGTCACTGTGCAGGGGGGGGGGGGAGATGGAGGAGTGGTGGGTAGTGTGACCATTTTTGGTAGGGGATGGTGGCGGGAGATGGTTTATGCATGTGTCGAGCTTCTTTATGCATGGCTGGTGGGAGATGGTTTTAGAGCTGCTGTATGGGCGACTGGTGGGAGATGGTTTATGTGTCCCCAAAAACCGTGAATAGCTGAAGCACAGGGGCCACAAAAGCAGAAGCAGATCACATTTAATAAACCACCAATACACAGCATCATGGTATCCAGATGCTTGCCCACAGGCCTTCTTACCTTCTCCTATCACTGTGCCAACAATTCCTGAAGGTACTAATGAACAAGTAGCTAATGCAATCAAGCACAAATTTTCTTCGACATCACAAAGCCGACCACCCCTACTTGTTCACGAACTTCCGTCATAGCTACCTGCTGAAAAACCACCTCAAATTGAAGTGTGGGAGATGTACCGTGAATTGAGCAAGATCAATGCAAGGAAAGCCATTGGCCCTGATGATATTCCAAACAGACTTCTCAAGGATTTTGCATGTGAACTCAGTATTCCCATCACTGATATATTCAATTCATCATTGAGTGAGGGGAAACTTCCACAAATCTGGAAAGATGCTGATGTGGTTCCTGTACCGAAGGAAAAGCCGGTTGTTCTCAAAAAGTTGAGACCAGTAGCTCTAACTTCCCAGTGCGCAATGGTTTGCGAGGGATTTGTTGCCTGATGGATGCAGGAAGATATGATACCCAATATTGATAGACATCAGTACGGGAATCTTAGAGTCTTCAACCACACACTGTTTGGTTGAAATGCTGCATTAATTCCATAAGGGCTCTGATAAAACTGATACCATTGGGAATCTCGTTGTTACAGACTTCTCCAAAGCTTTTGACTCCATCGATCATTCAATTGTTGTCACAAAACTCATCAATTTAGGAGTCAGAAGATAAATTACCCCATGGATAGTGGATTTTCTAACAAACAGGACACAGAGGGTGAAATACCAAGGCACTCTATCTAATTGGAAATCATTGAGCTGTGGAGTACCATAGGGAGCAAAGATTGGTCCTCTGGCATTCCTTGCCATGATCAATGATGCAATGGATTCATCAGAGTTGCAGAAATGGAAGTAATTCGACGATCTGAGTATGGCAGACGTGAGATCATCAAGTGCCCCCTCGACAATACAAAACGTCGTTACCGAACTCAGTGAATGGGCTGATGAGAACCATCTTCACCTGAATACAGCTAAATGCAAACAGCTGCAAATTTGCTTCAAACGTATACCGCAGGAACCACCTGCCCTCAATCTCGGAACGAATATCCTTGATGTTGTACAAGAAACCAAATTACTAGGAGTTTGGCTCCAAGGTGATCTCAAATGGGAAAAACAAGTAAAGAAAATGATGACTACAAGTCATAACTCCGGCCTACACTCGAATGTGCTGCACCGGTATGGCATCCTGGACTAACAAAAAGACAAACTAAAGACCGAGAGAAAATCCAGAAATGAGCAATGAAGATTGTTCTCGGTAACCAGTATGACTTCGATTCGGATGCCCTCATCGTGACTGAACTACTTAAAGAAGAAGAATAATAAATAAAGAAAAGAAGAATAAACCTATGTTCCAAGTTTCCATCCTCTTGTGTGTGATCTCAGAGGTACAGTAACTGGTTCCTGAAAACCGATTGCCACTCATGCAATGCCACTTCGTGGTACTCGCAAAGTACAAAATCGACCAGTGCCAAACAGCAACATTTCAAATTGCACGATTCCATTTCTTGTAAAGGACCTCAATAAAGAAGGGGGTAATCGGATCAATTAGATTAAATAGGTTTAATGCTAGATGGCCCAGTGGAATTATTTTTTTTGAGATACTTTTCACCTACATGACTTTTGTATACTATTTATCTATGAATTTTAACTTGCTTTCTTCATGTGTATTGTATTAATTTTGTTAAAACTAGTACGTGCCCGTACGTGCGTGGCCATACGTGCAAACCCCCCCCCCCCAAAAAAAAAAACTTTCAAATTGCGTGCCAGAAACAACAACCACACAGGCCGTTCCTTCGCTCTCGCGTGTCCGTACATGCGTGGCCGTACTTGCGTGGCCTTACGTGCAACACCCCCCCCCCCAAAAAACTTTCAAACAACCACACAGGCCGCTTCTTCGCTCTCGTAAATGACGACTGGATTGGGCCATTGTGTTTATCTATAAATACACATAAGAAATAGAGAAATTATTGGAATACAGGAAGTCATCACGATCCGAAAGTCCATCCGTTGTAACCCGTAATGGGGAACGCGGCTGAGGATCTCTTCCCCAACGGCCACGCCTACGCAGCAACGTGTCCTGTCATTGGTAACTAAATGACGCCCTTTCCCCAACGGCCACGCCTACGCAGCAACGTGTCCTGTTATTGGTTTGGTAAATAAATGGCCATAACTTGGGAAGCACTTATCCGATTAATATCAAACCTTGAAAAGGCACATACTCAGGTCCCCAGCAATATACCTGGCAAGTTTCAATTAGATCGGACCAGAGGTTGTCGAGAAACAGGGGACACAGATACACACACACGCACACACACACACACACAGATTGCTGGAATTATAGATAGACTAGTGAATGCGCGTAGGTGCGTGGCCGTACGTGCAAACCAAAAAAAAAAAAAAAAAAACCTTCAAACCGAGTGCCAGAAACAACAACCACACAGGCTGTTCCTTCGCTCTCACGTGCCCGTACGTGCATGCCCAAAAGCGCAATATATATATATATATATATATATATATATATATATATATATATATATATATATATATATATATATATATATATATATATATATATATATATATATATATATATACACACACATATATATACTTGAAAACCGGTTGCCAGAAACAACCACACAGCTGTTCCTTCGCTCTCGCGTGCCCGTACGTGCATGGCCGTACGTGCGCGACCATACGTGCGTGCCCGTACATGTGCAGCCACACGAGCACGTACGTGCCTGGTCGTACATACAAAAAAAAATGTTCAAACCGCTTGCCATGAAACAACAACCACGCAGGCCGTTCCTTTGCTCTCGGTGTCTGTACGCGCGTGGCTGTACGTGCGTCGCCGTATGTGCAAAAAAAACAACTTTCAAACAACTACACAGGCCGTTCCTTCGCTCTCGTAAAAAAAGACTGGATTGGGGCATTGTGTTTATCTATAAATGCACATAAGAAATAGAGAAATTATTCGAATACAGGAAGTCATCACTATCCGAAAGTCCGTACGCTGTAACCTGTAATGGGGAACGCGCCTGAGGATCTCTACCCCAACGGCCACGCCGACGCAGAAACGTGTCCTGTCATTGGTAACTAAATGGCGCCCTTTCCCCATCGGCCACACCTACGCAGCAACGTGTCCTGTTATTGGTTTGGTAAATAAATGGCCATAACTTGGGAAGCACATGTCCAATTAATATCAAACCTTCAAAAGGCACGTACTCAGGTCCCCAGCAATATACCTGGCAAGTTTCAATTAGATTGGACTAGTGGTTGTCAAGAAAGAGCGGACACAGTCACACACACACACACACACACACACACAGATTGCTGGAATTATAGACTAGTGCATGCGCATCGGTGCGTGGCCGGATGTGCAAACCCAAAAAAAATCTTTCAAACCGCGTGCCAGAAACAATAACCGCACAGGCCGTTCCTTCGGTCTCACGTGCCCATGTGTGCGTGCCCGAAAGCGCAAAAAAAATTAATATATATATATATATATATATATATATATATATATATATATATATATATATATATATACTTTAAAACTGCTTGCCAGCAACAACCACACAGGCTGTTCCTTCACTCTCACGTGCCCGTACGTGCGTGGCCGTACATGCGCGACCGTACGTGCATGCCCATACATGTGCAGCCGTACGTGCACGTACGTGCGTGGCCGTACATACAAAAAAAAACGTTCAAACTGCGTGCCAGAAACAACAACCACGCAGGCCGTTCCTTCGCTCTCGGTGCCCTACGTGCGTCGCCGTATGTGCAAAAAAAAAAAAAACTTTCAAACAAACACACAGGCCGTTCCTTCGCTCTCGTAAACAATGACTGGATTGGGGCATTGTGTCTATCTATAAATGCATATAAGAAATCGAGAAATTATTCGAATACAGTAAGTCATCACTATCCAGAAGTAGTGCGTGCCCGTCCGGAACGTTCACATCATTCCACAAATTATCGCTTTCATTGAAATAGCAACTGCTGTGATACTTACACACACAGAGTTAATTAAAATCCAAATTAAAATCAAGTTTACCTCCCTGTCTTTGCTCGCCATGACACTCGCTGCCATTGACCATTGCCACTCCTACGCCATGGTGAGGCGACCTGAAAGTACAGTGTCATTAGGTATTCCATGTTCGAATTGTTTTCGTCAGAAAATAGTTTAAAAAAATAGTTTGCAAAGCATACCACCAAAATGAGATGTATTTTGTTGGCAAGCATGTTGAGTAGAGCTGAATTCCTTAACACTTCCAAAGGCCACACCGTTTTGACAATAGGAAACAAAAAAAAGTTGTGCTCTTTTTTTGATAAATTATTTTCGGAACAATTTTTCTTCAATAAATAAATAATAATAAAAGTTGTCTACATGTACATTGTACACACCTTTATCTCGTTAGCACCTCTTCATAAACAACATTGCTGAGGAAACGGCGCTTCTTCTTTGTTTCCTCGTCCAGGGCAAGAATGCGGAGGCTGTTGGATCTGCCAACGTTTTGATAAATTATTAGCTTTAATGGCCAATTATTCAATTTGCGCCAACGTATTTTGCCTTTTCACAAGGAAAAACACAAAGAGAAGAGAAGAGAAAAGAAAAAACCCGTATGGCAAACGTGGCTGAGGTTCTCTTCCCTATTGGCCACGCCAACGCAGCAACGTGTCGCGTCATTGGTTGGTACAAAATGGCCGCAGCAACGTGTCCTGTCATTGGTTAGTAAATAAATGGCCATAACTTGGGAAGCACTTGTCCGATTAATATCAAACCTTGAAAAGGCACATACTCAGGTCCCCAGCAATATATCTGGCAAGTTTCAATTAGATCGGACCAGTGGTTGTCGAGAAACAGCGGTCACAGACACACACACACACACACACACACACACACACACACACACACACACACACACACACACACACACACACACACACACACACACTGCTGGAATTATAGATTATCATTTGTAAAACTCACCTCAATTTGGCCTTTGGTCCCAATGGAAGATGAATTGAAATAAACAAACAATAATAATAGTAATAAAAAATACTGACACAGGGTCTGCAAATGTCGAATCCGTGAATGCCATGGAATTTATGGAACTAGTACGTGGCCGGAAAAAAAAATAAAAAAATAATTAATTAATAAATATTCAAACCGCGAGCAACAAACAACAACCACGCAGGCAGTTTCTTTGCTCTCAAGTGCCCGTACGTGCGTGGCCCAGAAGTTCGAATATGATTCGCAGTTACGATTATTCGCAATTTAGTTTTAATACCCAATTATTCAATTAGCGCCAACGTATTTTACCTTTTCGCAATGTTGTGGCAAGGAAAAACAAAAAGAGAAGGGAAGAGAGAGAAAAAATTTTACTTCCTGGTTCGGAGCATACAAGCACTCTGATGTTACCGAAATTTATGCACCGTCTAATATGAAAACGATCATAACTTGGGGCATTTTGTTTATCTATAAATGCGCATAAGAAATCGAGAAATTATTAGAATACACGAAGTCATCATTATCCGGAAGTCCATACTTTGTAACCCGTAATGGCGAACGTGGCTGAGCTTCCCTTCCCCATCGGCCACGCCCACGCAACAACGTGTCTTGTCATTGGTTTGGTAAATAAATGGCCATAACTTGGGAAGCACTTGTCTGATTAATATCAAACCTTGAAAAGGCACATCATCAGGGCCCCAGCAATATACCTGGCAACTTTCAATTATATCGAACCAGTGATTGTCGAGAAACAGCGGACACACACACACACACACACACACACACACACACACACACACACACACACACACACACACACACACACACACACACACACACACACACACACACACACACAGATTGCTGGAATTATAGATAGATAAAGATATACCGTTGGACCCCATTATTCGCGGATTGGCCATTCGTGGAACCTGCATACTTGCGGGTCATAAAATGTGAACTTATTCAACATTTGCGCTTCGTGGGTTTTATTTTATTTTTACAATTCAGGACTGGTCTCCCAGATCCACCTGGGAAATTGGAAATCAGCCAACATCACAACATTACATAAAAAAGGTACAAAAACGGATCCCTTTAACTAACAGCCCAATTAGCTTACTGTACTTCCAATCAAGTCCACTCTTGAACTTTTTTATTCCTATGTTTTCTTATCCATGCCCATTAAGACCGATGCTGAATGGATGGACCGAACTGGCTTTACTAACTTAAACTGCGTCGAACAATGACGGCTTTTCCCGCTCCAACTCTCCTCAGATGTCCTAAAATTCCGCCCTTCTCTGGGGCAAGGAATCGCAAGAAGCATATGTTGCTCTTAACTCTTAAAACGAACGGGTTTATTTCCTGAACAACTAAATAACCAAGGGATGGTGAAATCGTGACAGAGGAGTACAACGGGTTTGGGGTGGAAGAAAGGGGGAACATGGAGTCGATAATAAATAGTTATGTACAATGACAATAAAACCTATGTCACCACACACCAGACTCAAACACAGACAGGGATGGGGAACTAGAAAACCCGGATGAGGCCTTAGCTGTGCTGGTGGACCACGAGGTGATGAAACACATGGGCAGGACCCAGGGACGACAAAATGGGGAGCAGACGATGGAGCAGGCAGGGTAAAGGAAGGAACACGAGATGGTAGGCACCACGGACAAACCAACCGTTTCTCCTCAAGGTCATCCACAAACTCCCTTGGCGCAATCCCAACTCTCCTCAGATGTCCCAAAACTCCCGCCCTCCTCTGGGGCAATTAAAAATCCCGCCCTTCTTGGGGCTGACGAAAAGCCGCCCCTCCGGAGGCCCTGGAAATCTCCACCCTTCTCTCTCTTCACTTAAGCCTCACTTCAAGCACCTCATCTGGTGGGACGTACAAGAGGTTACACGTACAATTTTCGGAACCTTAATCCCTAACTATTTTTTTCAATGCACCACCCTCAGTAGAGTGCACATTTAAACAGACAATTATTAAGCTACATTTCCTGACTGAATCGCATCGAGATGGGCTAACTACTCTTACATGGACCATACTACCCCATACATTTCTATCTGTTGTCAGGTAATATCTACCCTCCACGACAAACACAACACAGCCCCACCACCCACCCCTGGAACCGCAGATCCTGCAAGGTTCACTACAGGGGCAACAGTTCCAGCCTTAACACTTACAAACTCACACCTAATTAACCTCAACAAAATAAATTGGAGGGGCTGTGTGAAGCGAGTAGTAGATAACTTACCTAACCTCCTTATCGTACTTCCCCTGAGTTCCAAACAATTTTAAAATGCACAATTTTATGTACAATGGTCTTCCCTCTTGTTTCCTCACTCCGATGTCCTGGGGGTGGGGAGAGAACGGCTCCAAAACACAACATACAGGCCTACCTTTATGGACGATTTAACTTAACCAAACAAACCACACAACTTGACGATGTCCTCCAGTGGATGTCACCAACTCCAGATATCAGCTGAGCCCAAATACCCATTTTTGAATCTACCTAACCAATTTCACGGGCTACCTGCCCTCCATCGCTCATATCAAGTTGCATGTGACCGAGTAGAACATTCCCACATTCATACAAAAAAAACAACCATCACATTCTCGACAAGGCTATGGCTTCATCTTCTAACACAGGGCAGATGTGGTCCTCAACTCAGCATCGGGGAGGTTCTGCACAAACAAGATGAGATGGTGGGGGTGCTTCAGGCTGCAGTGCCCACACTCAAAAAGTCACACGACTTATGCCTTCATTGTGACCCCGCCCCCCTCAACTTCTTGGCCCCCAGCAGCCAAACAGCTCCTTAGCTGAACATCCTGCCATGGAGGGTCTTCACACACACAGGCACTCTTAGCCCGAGGCACCCTTTGCCTCTCCCCAGGTCACCAAGAGGATCCCTTACTCGTTGGTCGCCCAAACCAGACCTTCCTCTGACAGATCCCCAAACTCCAGATACCACCGGCTGCCAGGGGCGAGTTACATCAGGAGGGGTCACAGTCACCGCTCCACCAGAGCTTGATCCGTACCTGCAGACACACACACTTTCCCCACCCACAAAACCCCAAATGTCACTCCCTCCGACACTGCCATACAATTTTCCACCACCTGCAATACACACTATGATGCACCTAACCTCCCATGGCCTGTGTAAATGCTATAATCACAACAAACACCAAAGCAAAACAATTATTTATTTACAACAAACATCACATGTTGTTCCACATGGTCGGCTCTCAAGGCCACTCTTGCCTGTTATCCATACCAATTCCCCAACTCACCTGCATACCCCCAATAGCAAAGCATGGTGAGTCGTGACAATGAGGAAAAGTAAGTGTAGTACAAATTCAATCACAACTAGGGAGCCCGTTCAAGACTCTAACCCTAACTGCTGCAGAAAATTCTCGGATGTAACCCATGCCAATTAGAACCTCGGGCTCTCTTCCCAATCTGAGCCCATAAATCACAGTGGACCTTCGGTGGAAGGCCATGCGGGCCTCTCCTGACCTTTTCCAAATACACCATAACTTTCCACTGATGCTCCAATGGTTGTCCAGTGAGCTGCGCTCGTACTCAATCCATGTGGTTCGACCCGCGTCCATAGACTAGCACAACATGGCAGGTCACCACATGCTGGCTGTCCCAGAGACTCAAGGAGAGGCTGCCAGGCTGCATACCCAAGCGGTCACCTCATCAGGCCCAAACTGGCCCTCAGTGGTGTACCACGAAAGTGTGACCCGCAACACCTCACTCTAGTGGTACTCATGGTGCACCATGACGGGTGCTCCGGGAGAGAAACTTCGGACACCCCAGATGTCTCAGCCCCCTCCAAGGTCTGGTGACCTCCCAGTCCGAGACACTCGCTCGGACGGTGCACTTCACCAGCGAAGGCAAAGAATCCACAGCTTCCCATTCTGGTCGATCTGGGCCCTTAGAAAGGTGTCTTCGAGCTGTTAACTGGTCCATTGAGAAAACTCCCCATTGCAAGGCAGCAGATGTTGCAGAGGAGGTCCAAGTTAGCTCAAGAACTGCTGTGCGGTACCTTCATCAACTGGGCTACTATGGGAGAGCAGATAGGAGAAAACCTCTTCTTAGATGAGCCAACATTCAAAGGAGAAAGAAGTGGGCTGGCGAGATGGC
>NC_140963.1:92846976-92854476 GCF_056783735.1 Eptatretus burgeri
CTCCTCGGACTCCCCGCTTCTTTTTTGACTGCGTCGAGCTCCGCCCTTTTATTGGTCTAGGCGAGCTGCCCCCTGAACTCTCACCTGAGGCCGGGGCTCCGCCCACTCTTCACCTCCGTCCTCTCACCCCTCGAAAGCCTCGCTGGAAACCCCATGTTTGACATCACTGGTTTGTTTCGGGAAAGCCCTCCTGTGATCCGAATATGGTAATTGGCTCGCGCCACGGCTGTTCGCCGGGGCGCATAATGACGGTTGGTGCGGAGGTGGCGTTGTTTGTTGTAGGATGAGGAGATGACGGTTGCTGTTGTTTGTTCACGTTGTTGGAGATGATGGTGTTGCAATGTTTTAAAATAAAATATAGAAAAAGAATAATGGCTACTTCAAAGATTCACAGCCCGGCACACGAACAATTCCTTTTACACATCGGTGGGGATTCTAACCTGAAACACATACTTTATCGAAATAAATGATCTCCGGGGAACCTGTATGATGTTTTGTGAATTTCCACAACCACAACACTACCCCCTCCCCTTTTTACAGACTCGGCCCGAGTCGTCAAATTTCCGTGTGCCTTCATGTGTGAGTTCTCCCCTAGTACGTTTTACCTTTGGATCCCTGAATGCGACATTTTGTGTATCCGTGTCCCAAAAATAAATAACTTATGGGCTGTGCAACTACCTAACAGACTCATTCAGATAACTTATCTATATTGCCGGTGCTACGACAACATGCAGGGGGAGCAAAACTCATTTACAAATTAACCTAATAATTTTTACACTAAGCCATGGCCCAGGACTGATGGATTCTGTGGGAAAAAACGCATACAAATGTCAACAGTTATTCAGGTGGGTGAGTGCTCAGGAGCTTGAAGGCAAGACGTCTTCGGGGCCCTGTTCAAACCGGCCCCCTTCTGGTACGTTCTTCCTTCTTTTTATTCATTGTTCTTCAGCTGCTGAAGGCAACTCACCCAAACCCGGTGGCTATGTGCCATCCCACAGGCCATTTATGAAGCAGGGAGCCAGTCTGCCCAAATGCAGTCTCTGGCTCATGAAATGAATGCAGATGAGCAATGAACACAAGTACAGGGAGGTAGCCGGCTGCCCAATGCAGTCCCTGGCTCCTCCCTGCGATGAACTGGATGGACTTGGATGCAAGCAAAACACAATGGACGACGAGGCTGCCTGCAGGGCAGTCCCCGCAACTTGCATGATTATCCTGGCGCACATGGTGATGGAATGAACAGGGGCAACGCAAAGACACAAGGGTAGCAGGCATGGGGTTCTGGCAAAGGCAGGCAGTGAGGCATGGCATGCGGACCTGGCAACGTGGTCCAGCAATGCAGTACAGCAGGCCCGCATGTGTAGCTGGCCGGCCTCTCTCATTCTGGGAGGGAGTGCGGTGGCGCCCGGCCGCTCTGGAAACGGGTTCAGACCTACCCTACGGTCTCCCCCTCAACCTATCACCTTTGACTGTCTCCATCCATACCCAATCCCTTAATTTGCACAACAAAACCAAATGTAGCCCCATCTTATTTTTTTAATTTATTTTCCTTTTCCTTTTATAACTCATCCCTAACCCCCTTACTATCCATGTCTGACTAACCTATGGTCATCCTAGCCTACTCCCAACTCCAACGTTCCCTTCCTGGAAGGGAATAAGGGAGAGGCTAGCATCCTGTCTTGAGGTGCAATGAAGCCTCAGAATGGCCTCCTTCAGATCTCAGCGATATTTCACCACGGTGAGTCCAGCGGCCTACCGAGAGCGAAGGGATGGATGGTGCAAAGGGTTACATCTCCTAACCATCCTACTTTTTATTAAACCTTAAACTACCCTGGGGCTTTCCAAAAACGCCTAACACTTTAAACTATAGGTTCTAAAAACCATGATTCCCGTCGCCTGTGTTGGTGTCCATGACAAATTTGGTCCTCGCCCTCGAATTGTCACTCGTGCTCTCGCACAATTTCGTGGCTGGGCAGCGTGACTCACTTGGCAGAAACGTTCCCTCTGCCGAATCTCCAACCATGGCATCCCCCGGCCCTCAGGCTGCCTCCGAGCCTACCAGCTCCCTAAGATCTGGGGAGTGCCCTCCACGGCTACTCCCCCTCGATGCTCACGTGACAGGCTGGCGACACGGGCCCCTTTTCCCTCGGTGCCCGTGCCCACGACACTGCCCACGCGGCCATTGGCGCTACGGGTCCCGCTTCATGCGGGCCCACCCATGCCCACTACGCTATCCCGGCCCCTCTTGGGCCCTTGGCCTACCGCGGCCGACTAGTCCGGTGCCCGGGGTGCCCACAAAGCGATACTCACCATTAGCAGCCATGCTCCCAGCCCGTCAACAGGACTCCTGCACCCCTCCAAATGGGTTTCGGGCCTCGCACCAACAGCAAAACGACCTCCATTTTGTAAATTTGGCTAACCCACTAACTGACTTTACTGACCCCGGGGTCCCTTCGGTGGGAATCACTCCTCCCCCCAATCACTCATCGCACCATGCATTCCACATTCACCCCATTCTCTCACACTTGAGCCCGCTGTCCCACACTCATTCCTCACATTTCTCTTTCCAACACACTCTTATTTTTCACATCACTCAACACTGCCATTCTTCTAACTAACTTCCCCTAACTATCTCATGCTCCCAGTCATCCCTTACTCTATAGCACATCCTTTTAACACTACGTAGCTAAACTACGTTCTCTCTACACATTCCAAATCTGTCAGTGTCTTCCAAAATATTGAAAAATCCCATTTTCTAATGCTATCCTAAAAATTCCCACTAACTAATCCATTCCACGGGCTCCAAGAGGACAATCCATGTCCCCATGAAGCCGGTCTATCTAAACTAACCCATCCCACTAACTAGTCCTTCCTTTGCCCCAATTGCTCAAGATGCCTGCCACATCCTGCTCGGGCCGTGTACCTGGAAGCAAGGCTCTCTTTTTCTTTTCTACACCTCCATGGTGGAGGTTTATGACACATTCATTCGTCCCTCTGGGCGATACCGCCGCCCCCTCCAGAGGCCGATACGTGCCGCCATGACGTCACTCTGCGAATCTCCCCAAGCACTCACTTCCGGGGAATTTCCCACGCGGCATTACGTGCACCGTTTCTCCGGCATTTGTGCTGCGAGATTCCTGGTGATGACGTCACACACGCACCGAGCCTACAGCTGGCACGCACGTTTTGTCCCGGGAACCCGCTCCGCGCATTCTGCGGACAGAACACGCAGCATGCAGCACGTGATGCCACGAACACACGTCCCCATGTTCCAAATTCACCTAACAACACTCGCCATTTTAACCGTCCACGCGGCAGGCTTGTGTCCGACGTGGAGCGTTTCCGGGCCAGATCGCGCAGACGTGCGCGTGCCGGCCGTGCGCGAAGGCACGCACGGACCTCGTGCGTGCCGTCGCGCGAACCCGGCGCGGTAACCACATTAATCCTTTCCGGCCCGTCAGGCTCACCGTTCGTGTCTCCCGTCTGAAACCGTCCATTTACCACGCACGCCATCTTACTCACGCTATGTGCACGTTTCAACACGCATTTCGACACACTTGTACCCTTAACCACACACACACCGGGACAATAACGCTGGGGAATCGCACTACCACAAGCGCTCCCGGGGTCTCGATACCCCCCCCCCCAAGCTGCGCGTGTACCCGTTCACAGACCTCATCCCCTCTACCTCGCACGGCACGACCGAACTCACCTGGTCGTGATCCGCCTCAAGGGGGCATAGCGTCTCCTGCCGTTCCTTTGGGAGGCTATCCTGCTGTCCGCATCGGGTCCCAACACATTCCCCAAGCTCACCCTCATTGTCCCTCACTAACTCCATGTGTGTGTGCTCGTCAATTTCATGTAATTCACCCTCTATTTCCCATGTTTCTGTTTTCATTTCCGTCGTCTCTTTTAATTTCCTTAATTCCTGGGTTTCTATCTCTGTTTTTACTTCCATCATCTCTTTAGTTTCTTCCTGGATCTTCGTCTCTGTTATTATTTGTGTCTCCGTGACCGTTAATTTTTTCCGTCACCTCTACGCGTCTCGCCCTACACGTCTCAGTCACCTCTTTTAATTTTTCCCTCTCCGTCACCGTTAATTTCTCCGTCACCTCCACGCGTGTCTCCCTAATTATCGTGACGGCGTCCTTCGTCGTCCCGACCTCACCCGTCTCCATCGTGGGACCGACACAATGCACACTCCCCACCGTCGGTTCGGTGTCTCCCCCACATGGTGTCTTACAATCCACCGTTCGCATCTCGCCACATGCAATCGCCATAATGCCCTTCAGGCCCGCCTGCAGGCCTAGCCCCATGCGCTGCATATCGCCCTCAATGCTTTGCGCGCTTGTTTTCACTCTTCATTTCATCCCTAATGCTTTGTGCGCTCGCATCCATTTTGTCGTTCAAATCACGTGCATTTGCATTTATTTCTTCACTCTTTCTCATCAACATTTCCCCCAACTGGTTTATGTCAAACGACCCTGACAACGCCGATTTGCCACGGACCGGGGGGGAGGGGGGCGAGATTTTACGGGGGCGGGGGGTGTCATACGCCGCCGCCCCACCGCTGCGCCCATTACGGACTCTGTGTTTGGCCGCGGGGGTCGGTGGGGAAGTTCGGCCTGCACAGTGGTGGCGTCCTGGACCATAGATCCTACATCTATATCTATTTCCTCCTGCCACTGCTCGTCTTGAGCTGCCATTTTGCGTATCGGGAAAAAATTTGAAATGCTCGCAATTTTGTGGAAACGGAGGGTTGCATCGCACACCCTTAATCTGATTTCCGTGAATTTCGTGTGGAGGTGGGAGAGTTCTCATCCCACTCCTGACACCAGTGTTGCAAATTCCGCCGGTTCAACGGTCCACGCACGACCGCTTACGGCCCAACCGCAGGCGCGTCCGCCGAAAACCGGAATTACAGTCGTAGCTTCCGGACAACTCTGGAAACCGCTACGGGTGCCTTAACGCACCATAAATTGCCAATATCCTGTCCACGCGGTTTAGGGTTAATCGCCGAATCTCGATATACCTAATTATCCATGCAGACAGAAGTACCGAGAATTTATACCTCAACGGACCTTGAGCGGGGCGAGCCGTTACCGTGCCCGCCCTGTGCGTGACCCGAGCAGAGATCGCCAAGGTCCGTCGGCCCAAATGAACACTTTTATTGGCTTTAACAGCCTGCTAATTTCCCGAGCGCGCCGTGGAAGTCAATGGGAGGAATGGACGCAACGAGCAGGTTTACATTCAAACAATGGGGCATTTTTTTTAACAAGCAATCAATGGGGGAAGGGGACATAACACGAGAAAAGCCTACAGCCGATGTATATTCAATTATGTACAGGCATGCACTTAACCATCATTTCTACTGACAAAGACAAGGCGCCACAGAACAGACTTTCATACAAAAATCCAGAAAAGAAATGGGCCCGTGAGCCTTTATTCGAACCGGAGCCTGGATGACCGAAGGCTCGCGAAAGGCCGTGCAGGTTACCTGGCCGCCCCTGGTGACAGCTCAAACGTCTTCGGGTCTGCGACCCATGGTGTCTCTGCCTGGCTCTTGTGTCGCAACGCGCCAGTCGGAGCGGTCGACCGGCTTAAGCAGCTGTGCGAGCGGCTTGAGCGGATGCTTGGTTGTCCTCGGTGGTCCAGCTCTCGTCGCGGCCTTTGGTCGGGCCTGGCCGGCGATGCTTTCGGAGGAGTGAACGGGTCCTTTCTCTTTTAGAGTTGATGTTCTTTGTGACCCGTCCACCACCTCAGCGACGTCGCTTGACCGCCTTCAGGGCCATTCGCCCGGACCACCTAGTTATGGCCATTTATTTACCAAACCAATGGCAGGACACATGATATGATGTCACAATTCTTCTCCTTCATTTGATATGACGTCACAATTGATGCTGGGGACCTGATTATGTGCCTTTTTAAGGTTTGATATCGTTCTTCTTCAGTTTCAGCTGTTTCCAAAGTTATGGCCATTTATTTAACAAACCGATGACAGGACACGGTGCTATGACGTCACAATATGATGTCACGGCCTGTGTTGTTGTTTCTGGCACGCGGTTTGAAAGTTTTTTTTTTATTTTTTTTGCACGTACGGCCACGCACTCGTTTCAAATAACACACGTTACACTATGCATGCATGGAACCACCACCACCACCTTAACAAGCATCGATTCTTCTGGGACCCAGAAAACGGAAAGAGACAGCTGGCCTGTCTGTGGAACCATCTGGAAGTACACAAACCTTTGACGTGTCAGGACTAATGAGGAGACACTGTGAGCAAACGGGAAGGGCTTTAATCTTAACATTAACGTTGGTCTGTGCTCTGTCGTTTCCCCTATAATAATGTAACTAAAGGATCAACTGATATATTAACAACAAGCAAAAGTACCTTTCCCCAGTGACAGGAAATGTGATTGGCATTCAGTCCGAGTCCCCCCCAAAAAGTGGACTTGAGTCCGACATCACTGGGATTCATGAATGATAGACACTGTTACCATCGGCTGCTCTCCAGGCATTGTCAACTCTGCACAATTGAGTGTTCAACAGATTCCATAACTCGTCAACTTTTGCAAAAAGCTGCATCCATAACGAGGTATTCTAACCCCCCACACCCTTACTGTGATGATGTTAAATGCCATGAATCATCTTGCACCTTAAAGCCTTGTGGGCACTTAAAAATGATTTTTTAAAGGACAGATAACAGAGGAAAATATTTAAAGGTTTAATAATACCACTCCTTTTGTGCCATAAAGGCACATATGGCTGTCAGGGCAATTTCATTTTCAAGGAGTAGAGAGAGTCCTGGACAAGTTACCACTCTGACACAGGTTACCCTGAATGGTTATTACCCCAGTATGCTGGTACTCTTTTCACCAACCTCAGAAGGCAAACACGCTGAGTCAACCCCACCTGGCATTAATTAAATAGTGAAAAAGGGGCTTGAAATTAGGATCCTAACGTTCCAAGCCAGCTACCATAATACAAACATACTTTATAACATTGTTTCAATCCTTCAAATGTTCAATGTATTCACACGAACAAGGCTTTTTTGAACATACCGCAAAAAGTGCTAAACGCAGGAAATTGGATCTTGAGAGTTAATTATCCATTGACACCACAATTCAATCAGGCTTCGCTCCAACACTCTTCTGCTATTTCACACACCATTCCCTCCACGGGATTCTTCACTGGCAGGAGAGACAGCTTTATCTCCACAGGGTTCCTCACCAGCAGGAGAGACAGCTTTCTCTTCATGGGGTTCTTTCCCAGCACAAGAGACAGGTTTCTCTCCATGGGGTTCCTCACCAACATGAGTGACAGATAAATCTCCATGGGGTTCCTTACCAGCAGGAGAGACAGCTTTCTCTCTTTGGGGTTCCTTAGTGACAGGAGAGACAGCTTTCTCTCCACTGGGTTCCTTACTGGCAGGAGAGACAGCTTTCTCTCCACGGGGTTCCTTAGTGACAGGAGAGACAGCTTTCTCTCTACAGGGTT
>NC_140963.1:92864476-92896976 GCF_056783735.1 Eptatretus burgeri
CCCTGCAACCGCTTGTCAGATCGAGATGAAATTTTCAGCATAGGGCGACTACACTTTTAGAATGTTGCAATGATAAGTATGACGTCATAGGTAACGTGGTGTGGCAGCCATGTTGGAAAAACTTTGGACCACTATCTGAAACCCCACCACCAAAAAAATTGAAAGTTGACACATGGCAAGTATTCTTCATGAGAAATAAGTGATTTTTTTAAAGATGTCATAGTTTAATGATGTCAGTCATAAGTGTGTTTTTTTAATCGTTATGTCATAATTGCATATGGAGAATGCTACATCTTATCAGTATGAAAATTTGAGGGTCATCTTGGGACAAAATGGTCCACAGAAGAAAAAAAATTGATAATGTCATGGGTCATGTGATTCAGCAGCTATATTTGTTTTGTTATTTTGACCTTCATAAATCTTCTTCTCTGAAGTGGCTGAGCAGATTGAAGCAAAGCATTACAAGTATGACCACCTATCCATGAGGAACAAAAGGGTAACAGATATGACATCATCGATCACATGGATTGGCAGCCATATTGCATTTACCCTAAAACCTTTAAAATAATTTTCCCCAGAATGGCGAGACAAATCGAGGGGAAACTTCAATCAAATGTTCCCCAAGCTATGGGTGTACAAGTTTATTAAGGAATAATTGATAGGTCACATGGTTTGGCAGCCATATTGGATTGAAGAAAAATTTTAAATGACGTTTTCTCTGGAATCACTTAATCAACGTGAAATGTCACAATTATGACCAAGTGGTGATTAGGAACAAGTTTTAAATTTCAACTTGATCGGATACAAGGTCTGACAGCCAGAATTATTTAATTTTTTTGAAATTCGTTTTTTTTTTGGATTAAGGCTCACTTGGCTGTGCCTGGATGGGTTTGAGGGGAGAGGAGTAGCAGCTGAAATGGCAATCCTATCCAGGTTCCTCCTGATGACTTCATCTTTGCTTTTTTTCTTATTTGGATTCCTTCAACGCAGGACTGTACCTATTTGGTCTTCATTCGATTTGAATATATATTTAATCCCATTCTAAATTCAATTGAATAATGAATAACAATTTTTTAAAACGTCATGGGTCAGGATCAGGTGTCCGATCAAAGCGGCATTGCATGAAAGGGGGATGTCTTGGGACCCAGTCATTAATGCCAGCAGGTATAAAGTGGCAGTTTTAAGTATGTGTCTTATTAATTACGCAACACACCAGAACACAACCACACAAAATAAATCCTGGCAAGGGTCTGCAATCTCTGATTGTTCATTTTCTTATTACTGTATTTATAGCAACAGTATATTCATTTTTGATTTTAAAGGCATAATTAATGGCATTTTTATGTAAACAAAAAAAAATAGTTTCATGTGCATTCAGGAACAAATTATGCCTGGTGTTAGCTTAATGGTTAGGGTGGTGGGCTTGGGATCTTAGGATCTCGAGTTCAAATCCTGCTCGATTGTTGAATTAATACCAGATGGAGTCTACTCTGCCTGCTATCCTTCTGAGGTCAGCAAAATGAGTGCCAGCTTGATGGTATCCTGTGTTGGAGTGGAAACCCGTCCAGGATTGTGCCCAATAGCCAAGGAGACTGGTGAGGCTTGGATGGGGATAACTTTGCATTGTGTAGAGGGAGTTATTTCCCACATTGAAAATTTTAGTGCAAGCATGAGGGTCCTTCGTAATCTGTCCCAAATGAGTCTTTGAAGCATCTGAATGGCCCTCAGATGCCAAGTGAAAGCAGGAATCACGATGCAAAACGTTGAGAGGGGGGATTCCTTACCCATTAACTGAGTATTGGCCAATAGTGGACAAGCAGGGAGGGGCTAATAATGGCATGGCTGTGGGGTGGGAGCATGGCTATAAAAATAGCACCGAGGTGAACAATGGGGTGTCAAAAGCCTCCTGAGCTTACAGGGGAAGTTGTAGACAAGCCACAATGGGGTTCCTCCCAAAAATGGCACCTGTGTTGTCCCCTACAGCTCCAGCCACACACACCCCCAACCCAAGGTTTGAAGTCTCCCTCCCTCCCTCCCTAGCTATGAAATAATCAGTCTGTTTGTGTAGATCTGAAAATCATAACAAAAAAAAGCGAAAAAATAATAATAATAAACGGTTCGGCCAATCTCAAACAAATTTTGCAGAAGCGATGGGGTAACCCAGGATCAGGTCATGGACATGAAACAAAAGACCCCTCCCCCCTGCCCATCCCATCGAAGACCCAAATTTTGGGACTTCAGAATATGGGCAAGGATTGAAGCAACCACATGGTGGTCTTGAAGCCACTATAAAGTCCACATTGAGATTGGGGGGGGGGGAAGAGAGTGTTGCCACCAGCAAAAGGTAACCACCATGAGGCCAATAACTCTATAACTTTTCAGTGTCCATGTCCTGAAACCACCGCCAGGAAAACTCACCCAGACGAGCAACCTTCCACAAAATAACAACCACTTTGTCTCTGCTCACTAGTTATATTTGTGCACATCTGTTAAAGGGCAGATTATGTTTAAGCGATTAGAGCAGGATACAAGACCATGCCTGCACCCGGCAGGTGGCCATGAGGGAACAGCAACACGGTACTGATCAGCGACACATTGACACGTTCAGTGGTTCCATTGGAGAAAGAGGTCCATAATCTGACTGATCAAATCAGGGGGCCTTTGACTATTTTGATGCGGTTCTTCAGGATTAGAACCGGGCAACTGGACGAACCCAACGGCTGTACTCTAGTGTTTCGCACAGGAATTTGGCCTGGGTGCTGGCAATAGCTTACCTACTCTTTGTGAAGGACCGTTGGATCTTCAACAGCCAACTAAAGCCCGAAGACAGAACACAGTTTAACGTACATCCAAGGGGCAGCACACACACACATTGATGAATCACCCAACCTGTGAAACACCAAGATAACAGTTCATAGCTGTGCCAAGACTCAAACCCAGGCCAGACAGCCAAAAGGTGAGCATGTCTACCTCTAAGCTATCCTGCTAGCCCTATAGTTATAATGGAAGACCTGCTTTCAAGTGCATATGATGCAAGGAATATTCCACATAAGTCAATACAATGCAAAAAAAAATTTAAATTTTTTTTTCCTGATGGATATGTATTCCAAATGACCTTTTGTTCACTCTCCTCAGTCAGGTCCACTGGAGAAGGTAAATATAGTGCAAGAATTTATATGTTTTTTAAATGCAGACCAAAGAAAAATATAACAATAAGATGAAGGAATACAATCAGAAATTGGAATTTTATCACAAATATTTACTACCCACTATTATGTAATCTATGGAAATGGTGTTAAATGTTCAGAGCTACAGCAATGATACAAAAGCTGTTTGATGTAGTGTGTGTGTGTGTGTGTGTGTGTGTGTGTGTGTGTGTGTGTGTGTGTGTGTGTGTGTGTGTGTGTGTGTGTGTGTGTGTGTGTGTGTGTGTGTGTGTGTGTGTGTGTGTGTGTGTGTGTGCATGTGCGTGTGCGTGTCTTGTAATGAAAGAATATACAAAGGCACAGAGCGGGGTGTGGGGGGGGAGGGGGGACTGTAGTATAAAACAAAACAAAAAAAAAAGAATGTGCAAGGCCATTCTTTCCCGATAAAATAACGAATTCAACTTGAATTTCCCCAACCTTACCCAAGTAGTATCCAGGATCCCACCACCAGGTCCAGAAAACCAAGAAATTGTTCCAGCCGAGCAATCGGATACTCCATGTTCAGGAATAAAGGAAATGTCTCAAGGAACATGCATTCAACACAATAAAAAATGAGAAACGTTTCCAATGCGCAGTCACTGTCAGTAATCAATGAACCTGAAGCAATTTCACCACATATTGTCGACGGGTTTTCGAAGAAGTTTTGTTTTTCGCCCGCTTTGGCAAAGCCCGTTTCTTGCTGCTCAATGGCAACTTCTTTAAAAACACAGAGCAACCATGAGCAATTTGAAAGCAACCCATTTCTTCAATGTGAGGAACCAACACTTGACTTAAATTGGCACAGTCCTTCAAAAGACGCTTGCATTTGTCGCCTTCTTTAAAGGCTTTCCAATGCACAATGCGAGGACGATCCCCCCTTGCAGAAGAATCTTTGTGCAATGTTACACAACTACCTGACCCATATGCAACAGTCTTAAAATTGGCAGAAGCAAATTCTGCATCGTGCAAAGTTTCACCTGCGTATTGATCGAACTGCCCTTTGAAAGAGGCAACTGAATCAGAACATTTCTCGGCAAAAGCAGAATCCTTTTCAAGCATGGCTTCAGTTGAACAATGCAGCCTTTTTCCATCTACACTTGTTTGAGATTCAGTTTCACCATCGAAGCATTCATCAAGCGATTGAGTTTGCGTGTTGCCTTGCAATGGAGACGTCACGCTTTCATTTTCATTTTCATTTTTCTTCCCTGGACAGACAAAAAATAAAAAATAATCTCAATTTACAAATTCATTCAACTGTTGCATCACATCTATACAAAAATCCCAAACAGGGAAATTAAATAAAAAGGAAGTCAACTCACCGATCAATTTATTGAGCTCTTGTTTGACGTACGACAACAGAATATGTGGAAAAACAGTTTTCAAATCACCATATGACAGAAGCAAGAAGGAACGTGTTTGCCTAAGAGACATTTCGTTCATCAAAACGAGTTCCTCAGACATTGTTGCTGGCCTGAGCATCAACTTGCATTTTCTTAATACTTTGATTATTTTATCTTCGGGTAAGGAAGGGAAAAGCTGTTTCTGTAGAGCAGCCACAGGAATCAAAAGATGGCAAAACCGCCAAACATGAGGGAATGGACTTATCAACTTGGGCAAAGTCTGAGCATTTGCAGCAATGTCGCTCGGTTGGTTATTCGGCCAAAGGGCCTTTTTTTTGGTTTGGATCAATACACTCAACTCTGGTAAACTTGCAAGAAACCGAGTCAGGTACAATTTGATCGTAGGAATGTTGCAAAAAGTCTTCATTTCAAGGTCACTGCACTTTTCCAACTTTTCATCCATAAGGCTCAGCAATGGCAATGGGTCTTTCTGGTTTACAGAAAATGGCAAGAAAACGTCACTTTCACTTCCAATATTTTCCTGAGGTTTGCTTGAATTTGCTTCCGTTTCATCTCCACAAGATGCATTTTCAGTTGTGCATCCCACCACACTGTCATCTTTAGTTCCACAATTCAAATTTTGAGGGTCCAAAATTTTGATCCCCAAAATTTTGAGAGATGAAAACCCATCATTCCCATCTCTTATGTTTTGGTTAAAATTATCAGGACGAGGAAGGATCACTCTGTTACTCGAGTCCTTTGTAATCTTGCTCACATGAAAACCAACAACTGAGTCCGCATCACTCTGAACTTCATGAACCGAAAAAGGGATGGGGGAAGACGGGGCTTGTGAACGATTGCTTGCGTCCTTGGTGCTACTCATTTCAACTGCATTTTCTTCAATTTTAGGAGCCAAATCTAAAATGCTGGCATCAATGTCATTTTCATAATTTGCATCAATTGTCTCATTGCACACTGGAGCGTTTTGAAAGACGTTTGCATTTTTGTTTTCAGAATGCAACAATTTTGGACAGTTAATTTCTTTCATATCCTTGTCAAGAATTCTTTTCTTATCCCTTATAGGGGCATCAACTTCCATAGACAGCAAATGGGCATGAGGAAGTTTTAAGTTGTTGTTAACCCCCAAATCAGCAACAGAGCTCAGATCATTTTGAGCTTCTTGAACAGAAATGGACTCGTGCTTCAATTCCGACTCGGTGGAAGATGGGGCTTTTGAACAACCATTCATATCAACGTTATTACTTTCTTCGAAAACATTCTCTTTCACTATATTTTTTTCCTTTTTCAGAGGAAATGCTAAAATCTTGGTATCACTGCCACTTCCACAACTTGCATCAGTATCCTCATTGCACACAACAGCTTTTTGAAAGAGGTTTGCATTTATATTGTCATAATGAAACAATTTTGGACAATTAATGTCCGTATTCTTATCAACATTGTCAAATATATTTTGCTGTTCCCTCATATGTGCAGCAATTTCCATTGATAGCAAATGGGCATGAGGAAGGTTTAAATCGTCGTTCAAGTTGCTTGGGCCAATGTTAACACTGAAATCAGAGTTTACATTACTTTGAACTTCCTGGACAGAAATGAGGGACTTTTGCTTTAATTCTGACTTCGTGGAAGATTGGCCTTTTGAACAATCGCTCACATCAGTGTTATGACTTTCTTTGACAACAACCTCTTTCACAATATTTTCTTTGTTTTTAGGAGGAAATGCTAAAATGCTGGTGTCACCAGCATTTTCAAAATTTGCACCAGTATCCGCATTGCACACAGGAGCTTTTTGAAAGACAATTGCATTTTCGTTTTCCGAATGCAATTTTGGAGACTTTTTCACATCATTGGTAACGGCAGAGATTATTTTGCTACCCTCAATTGTGTGAGCAACAACTTTCGCATGTGGCAACTGCAAACAATGTTTCACATCATTGTGAAGCAGATGCACGTTTTCTTTTCTATCAGATTTGTCAAAGTCAAAAACTCCATCAAACATTTGATCAGAATTATCAATTTCTTTTGAAAGGCACTCTTTGTACAAACAATTCTCTTTGCTGCAATAATCACATTTAGAATCTAAAGCTAGACTGTAGAAGTTGGATATCACTGGCAACCAATTGGATGATATACATGGAGGTGATGAAGTTGCAAGGTCTGGAGACGCCTGGGAATAAAAGGTAGATGGAGTTGACAAAGGTGTCTGCAATGCAGTTGATAAAAATGTATGAGGTGCAGCTCCAAAAGAAGTCTCAACTGCAGCATTATTTGCAAGACTTGCATTAGAGCTAACGACTGAGTTTGAATCAGTCATGAAGCTGCTTTTGAGGTCAACATTTCTCTTTTTGGGAGGCAATTCTTTATTGTTCAAGGAGTACATGCATGGATTCGCCTTGGAGTCAAACCCTATCGAGGCCGATGTTGACTGTGCCTTGCATCCCGCCACAGGCTCCCTATGCAAACTGTATTTCTCTTTATCATTGCGTTGCATATATTGGAGGTTCTGAAATGTAGCGATATTGCATGGAGTACGAGAGTTCAAATGGGAGCTGTTGTTGACTCCTGTGGGAAGTTGTACAAAAGTTGGCGAGGAAGTCTGTAATGCAGGAAATGAAGATGAAGGAGCAGCAGCTCCAAAAGAGTTCTCAAACTCAGGATTATGTGCAATATTTGCATCAAGGTTCGTGACCGATTCATACTCGTTCAAATTACTATCATGACAAACTTTTTTCGTTGGTGGTTGTAATACTTCTTTATTGTTCAATGCATATATGCATGGGTTCACATTTGAGTGAAATCTTGACAAGGCTGATGCAAACTGTGGCTTTGGCACCACTGGATATTGAATGCTCTCAATTGCAGGAATATTGCACGGAGGAAGTGAATTCAAAATTGAGTTGTTGACACCTGCGACGGGTGGTACAAAAGTGTTTGCATTGTCAGAACTTGATGAACTGACGACAACATTCTTTACACAATCTGGCATTTTATCACGTCCTTTGCTCCATTTATCCAGTAGCATATTATTGTTCTTTGAGGCTCCCAGTGATATAGCAGGAGGTACCAAATGTGTAGACTTTTGTAAATCAGTCACATTTGGAAAAAATATTCGTTCCTTTTGTGAAAAAGGCAACATTGATTGGTTGAAGCTATGATTGGCAACTGCTGGAGGAGGCTGCAAGGGGAACACATGTTGAGTTTTGTGATGATTTTCTACCTGACCACTTGAAATGCCAACTTGACAGTTTTGCTGGTGCTTTGATTGAATGAAATCCCAATGTTTTGCAAAATTTCCATCATTTCTCGGGAGTGCATGAGGACCTTTAGCAAACTCATTTGCAGTACCATCATCCGCAAGGTGAAATGTTGGTCGAGGTAAGCGGACCTCCCTAGCTGGTGCAACCCTTCTGCAATGACAAGTGGGCAAATGATGCTGTGTATGTGGCGAAAATAAAGCAGCATTTTTTTCATTCACCATAGCAGATACAGGTGTGGAGCAAGCAGTTGGTACATTAAATGCAGATGACAAATGGTTCTGTGCAGATGAATAAAGCCTTTTAAGAGGGCAGGAAGGTGAAGGCCTTCGTGTACATTGAATAGGTGATGGGTTCTTCTGTTCCACTGGAGGGCAAGGCACCAATAAAACACTCTTCGCCGGATAAACAACAGCATTTCCAGAAGGCAGAGGGGAATTGTTCACAGCCATGCAAGCACCTTTGACGTCTTTGCGTTGGAAAACACCTCTGTAAACCATTGTGCGATGCTGGCTCCATAAGTAGAATGACCCATCTTTGTCACCGCTACCATTTTCACCAGCGAGGGGGCCTTGTGGGGGTGTCTGAAAGTTCAGCGAGTCAGAAGTACTTATGGGCTGCAAAATGAATCCATTATTGTCGTATGAACAATGCTGCATCATTGGAATTTCCTGGGCTCCAGGCGGGTTTACGCCCAGATGATGAAACCCGTGCATGACCATATATGTCCTCCTCAAATGGTGAGAATTCTCATTCGAACAGTTGTTCAATAGACAAAGTCCTGAAAGAGAAAAATTGTTTCAACATTTTTTTTCTTGACAAATATAATCACCATTTAACATTCTTAATGAAAATTATATCTTTGCATAGATCATTCAAGAAGAAAATATTGACATGCCATTGACTGAATAATCTAATCATAGGTTCCCAGAGCACCTGTTGCTTTAAAAAAAAAAATGGTCCAGAAATGTATGGACATTTTAAAATAATGTACGTTTTTAATTTTTGGGTGGCATTTGTTAAATCTTTTGCTGATGACCACAAATACATTTTGTATAATGTTCAGTCATGGAAGAACCTCTGTTAAATCGATCCAAAACCCACTCGGATTGATCAATCATTTGCAAATATTTGACAGTCATTCTAAGGGGCGAATCACAAGCAAGCTTACTTAAGTTTGAAAATGTGTAATGCATTGCACAACCCACAAATTATCGACCATTTTTAACGATGAAGCAGACTTGTCGACAACTTGGTAGGAGTCTCGGACAATCTGTCCGACTGCATCACTTTAAATAGGTCAATTAACAACATCAACTAAAAATCCCAATGGCAGACACCTATCTGAAATGCTTATCAACTCAAATGGTCACAAAAAAAATTGGAGCAATACACTAATGAAAATGCTCCAAGTGGTGGGATAACTATTCGGTGTATTCAGTTGCATTTTTATCATGTGCTGATAATAGCTGTCAAATTAATTCCCATTAGAGTGCCAGAGACTGTGTTTCGTTAGTTCCAAGTCATTCCTCCCATCTTTTCCAAACTTCCTCATTTCTCTGATTATTCGATTTTATCCCTCCTCTTCAAAATCATTCATGAGGACGTCGTGTGTGAAACAAGCCCCCCGTGATGACACAAATTATTTGAGTGACTGACTAACAGCCGGTGTATTTTGTTCAGTGCATGGTCATTGGTTGCAGCCTTATGATTCAACAAGTTGGGTCACCCAATCACATCAGGTTATTTAGACTTGAGCAAAACAACAAGATTGCTGTTTACAGCTGCAGCAAAAATCAACTTGGGAATGCAACACGGCAATTATGGCCCAAATGGCCCCATTCCCTTGTTCAAGGTCAGCCCCGTGGAGACTGAACACCCTCTGCATATCAATTCCCATTCTGCATGCAGAAAATAAATATTTAAATGAATAGGTTCGATTCGTGACCGAGCTTTGATCAAACACACAGGTGAACAAAAGGCAGTCAACTCTTCCCATCACCCAACTGAGGGGAACGTCTGACATACGATGCTTGGTCACCCAAACGTTTTACATCAATTTGATTAAGAATTGAAAATGTTTATTGTAACAACTGAATGCATGTTAAAACTGGAATGGCACCGAGTAGAGTGCATACCTCAGCCAGACTGAACAGTGTATGTTTTGTATTCCACTCATAGGCCGGATCTATATCCTGACCTGAACCAAAATCAAATCGGCTCGTTCTCGTCACCTAACCAACTCATCCAAGTTTTATCACAACTTATCCACAACTTTTTGAAATATCATGCTATACATAGTTTTTCATCCCATCTCTCAATGGTAAAGAATAATCTATCGGATTTTTAAAAAGAAATTCTCGTATCCAGATATGAATCTTTACTAAAATCTCATCAATTCGTCCTCATCACACTCCCAGCCTGTCCACCAAATTTTGTCCGAAACATTCGATAACTTTTTGAGACATTCTGCTCACACACAGACGGACAAACAAACAACAAAGATGTCAAACAAACTGACAAACAAACAAACGAGTCGCCATGGAAACAGCAATTTGGTAATTTGGAAAATTTGACCTATCAAGTGTTTTCAATGATGGAATGTTGTGCGTCACAAATTTGGTTGATATATTTTATAATTGCTGCCTAATAGGTGTTTTACATGCTTTGGATGGCATTTACATTGACCCTTTGTGTATAAAATCTGATCAAAACTTGTCATACTAGCATAAAAATAATCTGTACAAGTTTCAATCTGATACTGTATCTTGAAAAATTACTGAGGTTTGGCAAATAATAAAAATCACAAAAATATCTAATTTGATTAAAAAAAAATTGGGTGAAATCGACGCCATGGACACAGTTTTCTATTTGCCACAAGCCAAAATGAGCAAAACCTGAAAAAAAAACAAGAATTAAAAAAAATTAAAATTAAAACAGAGGAATTTATTTTATCAATAATATTGTTACGGATTTCAGAATCCGGTCTGATGAATGGACCCACACATCCAGGTCCTCAGACAGTTATTTCCTGAAAAGCATGTTCAGATTAGCTCCATCCCCATGTCTAATGGGATCTTAAATGTGATGCGTTGAGAAGGGTAAAGGATAGATCCCCTCTCTTATGGGAAGCTTTTTTCTTTATGACAGACACGTTTACACACATTTCTTTCACGAGCTCTGAAGCCCGCCCCCATTCTTCCTCAGCAACAATCTTTCACGAGCTCCGACACCCGCCTCTTTTGAGAGCGCACGGGTCGTCACGGTAACTGTGCGCAAGTGGGGCGGGGTGAGCTTAGGGTGGACTGCACCCGCGAAGACGGTCCGAAGATATAAAACGAACGAGAAGCAACTTCTTTAAAAAAAAAAAAAAAACGGGAGAGTGAAAGCGATAGGGGAAGCGGAGGCGAAAGAAAGCCAGGGAGGGAGAAGAGAAGGAGAAGTAAGCTTGAGAAGCGAGCAAGAAGCGGGTGTCTGACCAGCGCCAACAATGACAATTCGTCCTTCCCAGTGCTTTGGGCAAGCGAGCGTGTGATGCGCGTGTGGGTGTGAGCAGCGCCGCCAACAAGTGAGGCACGGGTCGGTCACCAACACCACCAGGGTCTAAACCTGCGACAGACGATCTCGGTGCCAGACAGACGTCGACTGGCGTTCAAGGCTGTTCGCGAGAGGGTGCACGGCAAGGCTGGGTGCTGGTGACTGACGTGACACGCACGCACACATTTCAGGACGTTTTCACTTCACGGACGACTTTCTGGTGAGCGAGGCGATTATTTCCCTCCCACTGAATGATCTGTTGGGTACCCATGTCTGTGTTTAGCTGTAAGTAAGTCAACCCCCGATAAGCATCTGCTCTTTGTCTCTTTCCTGGCATTTTGATCGATTTTGCTTTGAAATTTATTCTTTATTTACCTCAGAAAATAAAAAAGTTCTTTCCATTTATTTATTTTATTATTAATAAATCATTTGTCCATTTCCAACCTGTCAGTGTTTGTCCTTTCCTTCCATTGGTCTCGCATTGTTCGAACCGAGATAGACTGGGAGGTAATTAGCACAGATTTGACCACAAATAATCGGCATGCACCAGCGGTTAAAACTCTCGGCCGCCCTAATTAAAATCTAATCAGATAACATTGGTGCTTTGCCGAGGTCGCGCTCCCCGCTTAGGTAACCACGTGACGTCTAGATAAACGGAATAATTAGACTGTGGACACTGGAACTCGTGGTTGACTGAGTGGCGTTCGTGGTTTTAAAACAACTCACCGTACCACAACGTTAATTGTGAGCGGTGGCCCCAGGTCCGGCTCTACCATGGACAACTGGGGATTAATCCCCGAGTGACAAGCTGGTGTCTCGGTACCCGTGGCCGCAACAATATATTGCACCCTCTTACCTTGGTATTGAAGTGGTTTACTAACGGGGGCATTTTGATTATGACTGGTGAACCTCAAATGTTATTGCAGAAGGCACTCAGACTGGGGTTATTAAGGGTCTTAAGGATCTTAAGTTTGGTTCTAAATGGTCTTAGGGTATTAAGTAAGGGGTGTCAAGGGGGTCTAAAGGTACAGAGGAGTCTGAAACTCACATGGACGGACGCACGCATCCTTCTATAGTGTAGACTAGAACGGCATTTGGTGGAGCCCATACCTTTGCTCGGCTGTACAGTTTACATTTTTATCTTTTTTTTTCAGATCCGATCTGAATCAGGTTGTTTGTCACCTAACCAACTCATCCACAACTTTTTGAAATAGCATGATATTTATTGTTTTCGGGCCAATCTCTCAATGGTGAAAAAAATAAAAATAAAAAATAATAAAAATACAATCACTAAAAATTATCTTATCTTCACCAAAATCAAATCAATTCGTCGTCACACAACCAAACCGTCCACGACTTTTTGAGATATCCTGCTCACAGACAAACAGAGGTGAAAAACACAACCTACATCCACCTTCAATGGCAGAGGTAATTACAAATGACCCGTTCTTGGTTTGTACAGTTTTGTAGCTCAGCACACGCACTTAACTTTCTCTTTTGCTCCGACGAAGGGTGGTAAGTCCCCAAACGCCAGCTTCACTATTTTTTTTAATGGCGGATCAGTTACCATTTAAGGTATTTTGTTCATTCGGCATATCGTAAGAGCATAAGGATATATTTGTAACTCAACACCATCAGGTCTATATAATTGAATCCATCCATCCACCAAGGTTTAGCTCATGATTGCACAAAGATTTTTGTTGGTTAAAAATGTAAAGTAAATAAATAAAGAGAAACATAGCAAAATAACCATGAGAAGTACTGTACATCGATATAGCTATCAAATTGAAATACATTAAAGAGAAAAAATATACGTAAACAGAAAACACTACACACCTGTTATGCAAATAAAACAAACAAAAAAAGCATTCCCTTCACACAGTCAGGAACTTTGGGCTGCCAGGGCAGTTTCATTTTACCCCAGAACTGGTACTCATTTTGCTGCTCTCAGAAGGATGGCAGGTCGAGTTGACCCACCTGGTGTTATTTATGACATGACAAGGACTTGAACTCAGGAACAGGGCTCAAAAAATACAAGGGTGGTGAGTGACGCCCTTGTAAGCTTCAAATAGACCTAAAAAAAAAAAGACGGGCGAAAATTTCAAAATAATTAGAGAAAAGTCATCCCTGTAAATATCAGGTGCAAGCATTATGGCAAGTTGAAGAGCATCCAAACAGGTTTCCTACATCTACAATCGATTTTCAGTTCCCGACTCCACAAACACTTGCGATCTGCTTGTGGGCGTGGCAATGTTCATTTTACTACACTGGGGGTAATGAATAAATGGTCATGCAAGTGCATGTGCGCTTTGCAGCTTTGACAGCGTGAAAGGCCGTCCTGCTGCAATGTCATCGCATGGCCCAAAGTACAGCAGTCCAGTTATGGGTTAGAATACAGCATCTCAAACATTAGATTACAACATGGCACATTCTGGAATCGGTATCACTATAGACTATAGAGCAATTTGATTTGACTGAAACCTGCGTAACCCACCGGCACGACAAAAACTTCAAAAGTGCCTTCAAACCCATCTTCTGAAACAAAGGCAAGTACATCTACCATGACGATGAAGAACAAGAAAAAGAACAAGCCCGTTTCCAATGAAAACACCGTAAATGCATGGAAGCTGGAATGGATTGGGATGCAGTGAAAGTGAAGGGAGGTTTCAAATACACTGAAAGTTCAGCCATGGCACACTGTGCACCATCTGAAAAAAGGAGCACCCCAAATAAAAATGAAGCTTGGCAGTTCTCAATCTGAACAGTAAATCAGATGAAAATTGAGGATTTTAGAAATGTAGGCAGATTGGATCCAATACCTGGAAGAGAAGCAACATCTCAAGGAAATGCCCCCAGTTAAAACTTATACAGAAAAGGTAAGACGGCGACTACTCATAAAAATGGAAAACTTCAAAAGGTATGGCCCAGATGGGATCCCAAACTTCTGGCAAAAGGAACTTGATGCTCTCCACATTTACTATGCTTAAGCACTCAAACTTATCCAAGGGGATCAGAAAATGGATGAATGGCTCACAGAAGGAAACACACCTGCCTCATCCAAATTCTGAAGAAATCCAACTATCTTATAAATACCAGCCAATAACCTGTCCACAAACAACATACAAACTTTTATCAGGAATCATCACAGAAACAATGTACCACCACCTAACACAGCTAGGAGGCCTGAAGGCAGAACAGAAGGGATGCAAGAGAGGATGTTGCAGAACAATAGACCTCTTGCTACTGTCGAAGTCTCAATTCCTTTTGTACAGTTGTCATCTAACTAATAAATGAGGAAGTGTGTGTGTGTGTGTGTGTGTGTGTGTGTGTGTGTGTGTGTGTGTGTGTGTGTGTGTGTGTGTGTGTGTGTCATTCACTTTTCTCGACAACCATTCATCCGATCCACTTCAAACTTGGTGAGTGTATTGCTGGGGACCCAGGGAAGTGCAGTGTCCAAATTATTTTTTTTTTTTTTTAGCTTTAAACCATTTTGAAAATCTTAATGCTCACGTTTGAATACTGTAGTTATTAAAAATTTTAGTTATTCCAAAAATAGTTTTCTTCGTTATTCTGACTAAACTGTTCCGATTCAAACTTGCCGATTCAAACATGTCTGAAGATAACCGTGCTAAGCGGGAGCGAATATGCGAGGCCGAGGCTATGCGCCGTGCAACAGAGTCAGACGAAGCAAGACATGCTCGCCTGGCATGCGACGCTGCGCACAAGGTAAGGTGCGGTGCAGCTGAGTCAGATGAAGCCCGAGATGCTCACCTGGCAAGCAGCACTGCGTGCGAGGCAAGGCGCCGTAAACCGGTTGTTTTTTTTTTTATTCCAAGAAGATCTTTCGCATTCACCGAGGCCTTTATCCCACGACAGAGAAAGATTTTGTATCTTTCTCTGTGAAAACCACTCATTATTTGCAGCAACATTCATTGATAAAGACTTACTGCAATGATGGATGTGAACGTTTCAAACGGGCACTGCACTAGTTTATTAAGAAGACACACACATGCATATTGGAGAACCAGAGGAGAATCGATAACACAAGCAAACAACACATTCTTCCTCCAATTCTGCCATACATGGAGTTTTTGAGTTCTTATATAATAATATGCAGGGGTAAGGGGGGCGGGGGGAGGGGAGGGGTAAGACCGTGACACAATGTTTGGTCATCCTCGAGACAGAATGGTGCAAAGACTGCAGCTCTTTGGGTGATGGAATAGATCACACATGGCCCCTTGGTAGTGGTTATCCAGTCAGGAGGTAAGACTGAATTCAAAGGGCTGGGGAATGATTTACAATCTGAAGTTGATAAGAGTGAAAAAAGACATCTGGATTTCACCTCGCCAAACATTCCAATGAAGCCAAACTGGAGCCTCCAACCAGACTTGCAGCTGCAATATAATTGTTTATATATATATATATGAGAATCCCTTCGCTAAATAAAATAAATGTTTGAGTACATAGATGTAAGATACATGTTGTATTTGAATACATTTCCCATTATAAGGTTATAACAATACATTGTGTGGTATGCCAAAAAACATTTACTTTTTCAAGTTAATTATCAATCAAGTTTAATTGGCAACATTTTTGTGTTTTTATCACCCTTCAAACCATTATGCTAATTTTGGAGAAATTTGCATCCACACTGCAAAACAAGACCATACTCAAAAACTGCAATACAAGAACCACCAAAGATAAATCCCCAAATAAAATTAAAGTTCAGGATACCACACTAATCCTGCAGCACTCTGAAGGAAAGATATGACACGGGATCTTTCAAGGAGATAGGGTGTGTACGCCCCTCCATGCCCCCACCACACCCATTTTGCCTGGTTCTGGACCCATGAAGTGACCTCATTAATGAGCAAGGACACAGATACACCCGAACATCCAATAACAAAACGGCCAAAGAAACAAGAAAGGTGGCTCATCTACTGTACATGGATGATTTAGAACTCTGCACTGAACAATGAAAAATTCGCAAAAATAATTTGTAAAATGGTACTCTGACGACATCCAAATGGAAATTGGCCAAGATAAGTGCACCAACTGCATACATGTGCAAAGTAGAGCAACAAATACTGTATATATGTTCTTACCATGTCTGTCTATCTGTCTGTCTGTCTGTTTCCAGGTACCGCAAAAACTGCTGAACCGATCAATCATTTTTGGGGTGTGTAATCCTGGGACCCCTTGGAGTAAAATAGGCATCAGCATAAATATAACATGACC
This sequence comes from Eptatretus burgeri, assembly GCF_056783735.1. Lineage (NCBI taxonomy): Eukaryota > Metazoa > Chordata > Myxini > Myxiniformes > Myxinidae > Eptatretus > Eptatretus burgeri. Next base: position 92,881,049 of record NC_140963.1, read on the forward strand.
CCCTTGACGGCTCCCGAAGGGAGCGGGTGCTTCTAGTCTAATAAATACGAGCCAAAACCCCATCACAGACTGATTCCGTTCCATGAGCCCAATATGACAACCAGTGGCGGCTCGTGTAAGAGCCGGATCCCAGTCGACGTACTCCATGGCCTTACCTAATGAAGCCTACAAAACGTCCTTGTACACTACTCCTTGTGAAGAAGTCCCCTGATTTGTGCATGTGTCTACTTTGACGTACAAACACAGTGTCAAAACTTCTCAGGTCACAGTACCGAGAAAAACGTGACGCGACCGCTAAGAGGAGCACAAAATTGGTCCTTCAGTATTAATATATTGTTGCGAATTCGCGCCCGCCGGCGAGCGACCGGACGCTTAACTCGAATCGTGACCGCGTCGCCCACCGGTCGGACAATTCAGTCGTGACCCTCCTTGGAACTACCGCCAGGAGCTAGTCACGGGTGGGGGTTTAACCTCACCACGATCGTGCCAATTGCCCACCCGCGCAGGATAGAGTTGCTCGCCAAATTCGACCTACCTAAGTACCTGCGCGAGTAGTCAACCGGGCGATCGTACCTCGCCGCAGGTCGGCCTAGGACACGAACCGCTTAAGCGGTCTGTTCCGTGCTACAGTGATAACCGAGCGGTGTTATCGCCGACCTCGACGGATGTGATTCTGTTTACCAGGTGCTTACACCCCTCTACCAATTTCTTCCGTGATGCAAGATGGCACTTTCAAAACAGGGAATAGGATGCAACGAACGGAGAACAGTTCAATAAGCATATTTATTAGACATTGCACGTATTTACAGTCACAGCAATGAATCATGCACGTATGTACAGTTAAAGCAAGCAGATAAAACAATTACCACCGAATAAAGCGTTTTATTCGCACACACAGTCACTTAAACAAGTCTACTTACTAGACGGTGCAACCACATGCATTTATACAAAAAGCAAAGAAAAGCCACCCCCAAAGACAAGGGTGGCAGACAGGTCCATGGAAGCCTGGATGAACGGTCAGGCCCACGAGACCGAAGGGTCTTACCCACGCCCTCATGGCGCGACGGTGGGCAGGTCGCGACGTCTACTCCCCCACGGCCTGGCGTGGCCGCGCCTGTCCTCGGGCACCCGGCTTGGTCGGTGAGCTCTCTCCGGCGTTCTCCACCTGGATGTGCAGGCTCATGCCACACAGCAGGCACCACGGAACGGACGGGGTTACCGGCGCTCTCTCAGCGCGGATGCTCGGTCTGGGGGGAATTGCTGATGCTCTCTCAGCAAGTCAATGCCCTCTTAGCGAGTTGACGCTCAAATGAGCACCCTGGACCACTTTGCCCCTTTTCCCGGTGGTGGTCTCCACGTAGCCCTCTGGTTTGCCTCCGAGCCCCTCTCCGCGTCCCTGCTCCGTTCAACTCTCGCTCTGACACCATGACCGTCTCCCCACAACCGGCTGACTTGAGCTCCGTCTCTCGAAAACTGAACCCAGACTGACTTGTAACTGATCGCGTGCTCGTCTCCCCCACCACTGACTGCAAGCTCCGTACACCAACACTGGCAACCGACCCACCGAAACCAACCGAAATTCACCAAGGCTTCGCCTCGACAGCACGGCTTCGACCCCACTGAGCCGATGTGTGTATATTCACCGAGGCTTCGCCTCGACAGCACGGCTTCGACCCCACTGAGCCGATGTGTGTATATTCACCGAGGCTTCGCCTCGACAGCGCGACCTTTGACGCCGGCTTAAGCGGACGTCGCGGGAATCATCGGAGCGCTCGTCCTGACAGCGTGAACTCCAACCCCGGCAAAGCGGACGTGGTAGAAATCATCGGAGCGCTCGTCCTGACAGCATGAACTCCGACCCCGGCAAAGCGGACGTGGTAGAAATCATCAGAGCGCTCGTCCTGACAGCGTGAACTCCGACCCCGGCAAAGCGGACGTAGTAGAAATCATCGGAGCGCTCGTCCTGACAGCGTGAACTCCGACCCCAGCAAAGCGGACGTGGTAAAAATCATCGAAGCGCTCGTCCTGACAGCGTGAAGATGGCGTTGTCTCCGGGATGGAGGTGAAGCGATGTTTGCAGGGTGGCGTTGTTGATTGTAGTGAAGGGAAAAGGGCGAAGGTGGTGGTGGTTTGGTTGTGGTTGTTTGGGAATGATGTTGGTGGTGGCAATTTGGTTGTTGTGGGCGTCGTTTGAGAATGGCGATGAAGCGATGTTTGCGGGGTGGAGTTGTGGAGGTAAAGAAGCGAAGGTGGTGGTGTTTGAGTTGTAGTTGTTTGGGAATGACGTTGGTGGTGGTGATTTGGTTGTTGGGGGATGATTGGTCCAAAATAATGCTAGAGAAAAGAAAAACGGCCATCTCAAAGCGTCGCAGCCTGGCGAACATGAATAAATCCTTCTAAACAACAGTGGGGAACTATCTGCACATAAACTTACCGGCATAACTGATTTAAGGACCTTACTGGTGTTGTGCAAATTTCCACAGCCGTAACAATATAGATACAATGTTTCTTGTCACATTTTGTGTCAAATTCACATTCTGAGGTCGTCAGCATGTGCAAAAGAGGGTTTTACATTGCAGACGCTATTTTCGAGGAGTGGAATTACACCTCTCAGCGGTAACGGTCTGTCGACGACAGACGTAATGACATCAGCGAATGACCGATGAAGTCATGACTTCCTTGCACCTCTCAGCGGTGACGTCACACGTCGCCATGTAAACGAATGTAAAACGAAAAGTGTTTATTCTGCTTCAGAGTTGAAGTTTGACTATTGGCACGATGTGCGATGCACTCTTACAGGTACGAAGTTTCTTTCAGTCCAGGTCACAGTACCGAGAAAAACGTGACGTGACCGCTAGGAGGAGCACAAAATTGGTCCTTCAATATTAATCTATAGAAACTAATTGTTCAAATAAAAATTTAAAAAACCCACCCAGAAACAATGATACAGGGGAAAGAAAACGAAGCATCTTACAAATACCTTGGTGTAAAAGAGGGCCACCAAATGTCATAAAAATACACGAAACAATTACCAAAGAATACCTGCAGAGAACGAGGCTGATCCTGAAAACATACCTCTCAAGCCAAGGAACAAAAATCAAAGCCATAAAATCAACAACTAGCAGTACCAGTGTTCCAATACAGCTGCAGAATAGTAAACTGGCCACAAGCAGAAATCAAAAAACTAGATATCAGAACAAGGAAACTCCTCCCTATCCACAAAAGATTCTACAAAAAATCAATGCATCCCAAGAATGTACCTGCTGAGGAAAGGTGGCAGCCTGATGGAATTCAATGAAGAGCTCAGAACAACGACTGTTGGATTCGCAGAGTATGTGAAAAGTTAAACAGACTATCGAATACAATTTGTATACAACCCAGAAAAAAAAATTATATATATATATATATATATATATATATATATATATATATATATATATATATATATATATATATATATATATATATATATATATATATATATGAAGACGACGATGGTTCACGAGCGGTATATGACGATGTAGATTGTTTCAGAAGTCAAGGATGAGACAATGTGATAATGTTTGACCAAGTTATAAAAATTAAGAACATGATGTGGTACGAGTGACAGGTCATTAGCTGCAAAATGTCGAAAACTCGGTTTCGTTCAACAACTTAAAAAATTTGACCTTTGCATAACTTTTAAAGGTCACAAAACAACACAATAAAATAAGGAAACAGGATACGTGCTATAGCTTAATGGAGTTAGTTCGAAGAAGGTCGAAAACCCGGTTTGATTCCCACAACTTTGAAAATTTGACCTTTGTGAACTTTAAAGGTCAAAGGTGAAGGATGATGACCTTTGGTGCAAAACTTCCTCTGGAACATTCGAGGAACAATATAACGTCATATAGGCTATATGGCACTTCGCACTCCTCGGATTATCCATACTTTGATGAAATCAGCGTAAAAACAAAATTGAATGAGGCGCCACGGGCAAGGTGTTCGAGATAGAGCAAAATGGTTTCAAGACTTTAGGTGGGGAATGACCTCAAGATTATGCATTAAAAAAATAGTCATCCCAGCTCTCAAAGTTTGGGTGGTCGTATGATTTTTTTTGTCAAAATTCGAAATTTTCGAAGTTCGTGACCTTGTGACAAAAATGAAAAAAAAAAAAAAAAAAAAAAAAAATCGAGCTCTGTGGGGCTATGCAAGTGCTATTGGGCTAACCAAATACCAAAACCCCTGCCAGATTCGACAAATCCTCGGAGAAGATGGATTTTTATGTCAAAATCGCAATTTTCTAAGTTCGTGACCTTGTGACGAAAATGAAAAAAAATCTAGCTCCGTGGGGCTATGCAGGTGCCATTGTGCTAACCAAATACCGAAACCCCTGCCAGATTCGACAAACCGCCTCGGAGAAGATGGAAATTGAAATTGGATACCCCCTAAAAACACAATTCGCAATTTTCTCAGTTCGTGACCTAGTGGCCTTGACCTTGGGACGAAAATGAAAAATCGAGCTCTGTGGGGCTATGCAGGTGCCATTGGGCTAACCAAATACCGAAACCCCTGCCAGATTCGACAAACCCCTCGGAGAAGAAATTTTTTTATGTCAAAATTTGCAATTTTATAAGTTCGTGACCATGTGACCTTGAGAGGAAAATGAAAAATTGAGCTCCGTGGGGCTATGCAGGTGCCATTGGGCTGACCAAATACCGAAACCCATCAGATTCGACAAACCCCCAAGGAGAAGATGCAAATTGAAATCGGCTACCCCCGAAAAACATGTTTTTTGGGCGTGGCTCCACCCATAATGGGCGGACCACGCCCATTTTCAGGAAAACACAACTAGATCATGATATAAACCTTCCACCAAAATTTTATCAGGATCGGATCAAAACCCACGGAGCTATGCTCGGGACAGACAGACAGACACAGACAGAGACACACAACAATAACGAATATTTGTTATTTTTTTTTATCACTTAATAATTTTATTTATTCATTTTTACTTTTTTTTGTGAAAATATTTTTTCGTGAACAAATATCTGTCACTCACCTGACAAAATAAATAAATCTTCAAAAAGGTGTGACGAGAAGTCATGTGCCAAATTAAAACGGCAACAAATACAGCCCCAACTAGAGGGGGAGCACTCGGTAGAGTGCAAAACCTCCACCGCCAATACTGCCGAGTCACTTAAGTGAACCTGATATCCGATTCATTGTAGGTCAAAACGGATCAGACTACTGAACCACGATTGAATAAACTAAACTAGATCGACGCGCATGTAGAAATGCCAAAAATAATAATAATAATAATAAAATCGGAATTTTTTTGAAAAAAAAAAAGGTGCAAAATTTCTGGGTTTTTTCTGTAACAAATTTTTTTTGGGGGGGGGTTGGAAATCACTTAAAACATGTAGAAATGCAAAAAAAAAAATTAAAATATCTTTCAAATAAAATCGAATTTTTTTTGAAAAAAGTTGCAAATTTTTTTTTTCTCCAACAAATGTTTTTTTTGGGGTTGGAAATCACTTAAAACATGTAGAAATGCAAAAACAAAAATTCAAATATCTTTTCAAAATGGCCGCCATACGGCCATATTGGACTTTGGACTGTCCAAAATCTAATGGCATGATCCTTGGACAATACCTAATCCCCCCCCACCAAATTTTGTCGAAATCCGTCCAGGAGTTTCTGTAATACTGTTCACAAACAAACAAACAAAGACAGGGGTGAAAACAGTAACCTCCATCCATCTTCAATGGCAGAGGTTAACAATTGCAAAAAAAAAAAAAAAAAAAAAAAAAAAACATAAGAAAAATACAAGATGAAATACCAATATATATATATACATATATATATATATATATATATACATATATATATATATATATATATATATACATACATATATATATATATACATATACATATACATATACATATATACACATATATATATATATACATACATATATATATATATATATATATACACATATATATATATATACATATATATATACATATACATATATATATACATATACATATACATATATATATATATATATACATATACATATATATATATACATATACATATATATGTATATGTATATATATATATATATGTATATGTATATATATATATATATATATATATATGTATATGTATGTATATATATGTATGTATATATATATATATATGTATACATATATACATATATACATATATACATATATACATATATATATATATATATATATATATATAACAACTGGGAGAAATATTAAACAACAATAATAATAATAAACAGGAAAAATATGTCATGCATAGCACTATACTGTTCTTGAAAAATCCACCCCCTCTCCAAAGGTTGCGATGAATACATCAAACTGTCCATTTCATCAAGATTAAAATTCACGGTCTGATCAAAGTTCAAGGCAATCGGATGAAAATGGACGATTTTAGAAGTTTGGCCTCGAGTCGACCTTTGACTTTAAAAATAGTTGGTTTCCCAATTCAGTGACGCAATACGCAAATCTTGTTCAAATTTCAAGTCAATCGGATGAAAAATTACAATTTTAGAATTTTCACCTCAAGATGACCTTTGACCTCAAAATCAATAGGAGTTTCAGTTGAGACTACCTCAACAACATGAAGTTTTGTGAAGATTTGTTTTAATTTGTGACCTGTAGGTGATTGACAAAGACAGACAGACAGAATAACAAAATCGACTGACCAATATACGTGAAAAATCTTTGATTTTGCAAGTAGTACAAAAAAAAAAAGGGTTGGACAGATTGGGAAGACAAAGGATCGCTGGAATGGTTAAGAAGAGGTAAGCTCAATTGGGATTGAGAACCAAATCATTATAAAAAAAAAAATATAGATAATAATAATAAATAAAATGGCAGGACAGTCAATTTTGCAAAATTGCAGCTTTTGCAAGGTGGAAACAGAAAACACAAGTCCTCACCTATCAGGATGTAAAAGACATGTCAGAACACTGTACACACAAAGGCACAACAAGGTATGTACAGTAAAATCCACTGGCACATCTGCAGAAATTTAAATATCCCAGTTCCACAAAACTCATGAAAACATGAAGCAAAAGCAATCATTGAAAACGAGGAAATAATGCTCACTTATGACCTGATTATCCCATCCAGTGTAAACATAGAAAACAAAGCACTGTAACTGGACATAACACTCAGATACAAAAAGGAAAATAAGTCATTGCTAATTGAGGTTTCAGCACCCAGTGATTTTGATCTAAATAATGCAGAATCCAAAAAAAAAAATCACCAAAATCAAGATCTCAAGAATGAAGTGAAAAGATCCTGGAAGCTGAAGAGTGCCAAAATTGTACCTGTGATAATTGGAGATATGGTAATGAAAAAGAATCATCTTACAAAGATCTTACAAACCATCCCAGGGAACATTACCACAAACAAACAACAGGTGGGGGCTGTCAGTGGCTCATTGACGATCCTGAAAAGAGCCCTCGGAGCAAAACAACTTCACAACTTAGCCCATGAATCACGATGTTTCACCAAAACGAATGTGGATACATGGGGGTAGCAATGACACCTCCCAGATCACTTGGCCAAACACCAGAGGTTCAAAGAGCTGTTCAATGGTTGCTTTCCAGCAAGTGTGAGGGCTTCCTCTCGGGTAGTGCTTTGCAACTGGTGTGCAGTAACAAAACCCCGAATGTGCCATGAGACCTTCATAATTAAAGGAAAATAAATAACATCAATGGAGCAGTAATGACGGTCTGTGATCACTTTCACTTCATCTGAAGAGGAATCTATCAAGAAGCTTTCCCTGAAGGCACAAAAGGAATTTATAGACCCCAGGAGGGATCTCATTCTCAAAAACTTAATAGTGCTGTGGCATGGCTGGTTTTAAAAGAAAAGAAAAAAAGATAACCTCTCCCCATGGTAAGACAAAGCAAAAGTATTTTTTTTGATTTATTGGGATGTGTGGAGTAGGAAATGAATGGTTGTGAAAAATATATATATATTGGGGATAGCATTTATTTTTGACATGATTTGTGCTTTTGGAGGTTTGCAATATCACAAAAAGAGCTATTAAATGTTTAATTTTCAACCAATTAGCACAAATGAAGTGTCATATTGTTCAGAATTGAGAGCGTGTTGTCATAGGACCATTGTAGTAGCTAATTATAACATCAAAATGCACAAACCTGAAAAATATCAGAAAATGACCAAATTTTACCTTTACGCACAAGAAATTCCATAGAAAACAACATGGCATTTCCATGCACAAGGATCAATTTGAATAAAACTAGCTCAGAAAACTTTCGTATTCATTTTTGATGATGAATGTGTCCAAAAAGGCACTCAAATGAGGTTTGGGTAGCTTACGCTATAATCAATCACCAGTGCATCCACAACAGAGTGACTTTTCCTTAGCTCTTGTGACACGACACATTGAAGGATCTATCGGACAGTGTTTGCACAATACTGCGGCCATGGCATGGGTTGTTAATTTGCCATCAAGGGTTTGTTAATTTTGGTCAAAATTGTTAAAGCCAGCATCCACCATAGCAGGTCATCTCTCCCTTCAACACCTCAAGGAACAAACACATCTGTTTCCTTCTGGTCAAGCGCAACTGAAGCTAGAAACCTTCGTACTTCTCCATGCATTGGGTTATTGTGTCCGATGACAATGATCACCCAATTTCTTGCTAAAATGAGTGAGATGTACATAAATTCCCAGACCGAGGCTTATTGGTGTCCATACCTGTCGACTCTTGAGTGATGATATTCTGGCATATAGCTATGATTTTTCAGGTCTCGAGTTTGTGAGTCACTGAATGAATATGGATTCATATTCATGTGAGATTCAGATTCATGTGAGACTGAATATGGATTCAAATGTATTTCTACTCACACACCATGACAGGATATCATACAGAGAATCTGACACATATTTGCCATACTCACCAAGTTCCGTATCAAGACTAGAAATGTAACTGTCACTATCAGTTATATTGTTCATATGGCTTCTCAGGATCGCTGCTGCCATGTGCAAGATCTGATATTCATCCAGCTGATCCCTTGCTGACTCCAAATCTGAAAACTCAATGGCTTCATCAGTTCCAATATTGGATGCCTGCTTTAATGAATCACCAATTGTCATGTTGCTCGAGCAGATAAAGTCCGATTGCCCACATCGTTGAACAAAGACTATTATGTCCCCATCATAGTTTTTGAGTTTTGTCATTAACTTCCAGGAGAAGCAATTTTGTGAATCAGTCACTCCTATGTTCCCTGGGGCTTTGACGTACTGTGATTTCAGGCAAGAGAGATTTGTCACCGCCATTTCCTTGGATAGGACCGATTTTTCCAGTTCAGCCGAAAGAACGTGGAATGCTTTCTCATAACAAGTGTTTCTTTCTTCGTCTACACTGACAACCTTGGAACATGCTGCTTTGATGCTGTGGTCACTGATATAATTTCCAAAGCAACTCCGGTAATATTTCGCTTCAAAGGCAAAGAGATCAGTGTGTGTGAGCATTCGGATATGAACCATGTCATGTTGTTTGGCAGCTGCCTCCAAGACCTTCTCGCTGGTCGATTTGCCAGTAACAATTGTAATTGAAGTCAATCTCTCCTTTTTTGTCCCCTTTTCCACACACAAGACTGAGTACGGATATTGAAATCGGATGTATCTGTCCGACTGCTTCACCGCACTGAGGGAATCCCTGCAGATTGACCTTCATCTGCTGCAAGGTCAAACGTATAGGTGTTGGAAGAGCTTGTGGAAGCACACATGGATCTCATCAGACAAAATTTTGTCTTCTATGGGCGACGACAACTCGTAAACATTGCCTTTTCGTTTTTTGCAAAAACAGCCGATATAGTCTAAAGACTATCCTGTGTTGGGTTCTTGACAATAATGCAATGTTTAGTTCGGGATTTGAAGCACGAAATACATTCTTTAGTGGTCAGACAAGGTTTCTTATCTCGGGGTTATCTGGAGCTGTCACAGATGCTGAAGCATTCTCTGTTCCTACCAAGACAAAAAAGGATTGGTGAACAAATAATGAGCATTTCAAAATAAACATATATGAGGTCCATCTAAAAAAGTAACGGGACTGACTTCACAGAAATTTTATTCCAAAAAGTATATTGAAATCACAGCTTGTCCCCTTCAAAATAGTTTCCCTCCAGTCTCACACACTTGTCCATCCTCTTCTTCCACACTTCGATGCACCCACGGAAGGCTTCTTCTGGAATCCTTCGGAGCTCCGTCGTCACGGCCCTTTTGATGGCATCCACATGAGGAAATCGGGTCCCCTTGATAACCCCCCCCCCCCTTGAGCTTGGGGAATAGGAAAAAAAAAATCACAAGGGGCCAACTCTGGCGAATACGGGGGTTGCTCCAGAGTTGGCACGTTCCCATCCGCCAGAAACTGTCGGATGCTCAGGGCACAGTCAGCAGGGGCGTTGTCATGGTGGAGCAGCCAGGCATTGTTCTCCCACAGATCCCTCCTCTTGTCCCAGACCGATCTCATGAATAGCCAGGACCTCCTTGTACATGTATCGATTCACTGTTTGACCCTGTGGTAGAAACTCGAAGTGGACGATGCCCTTGATGTCAAAAAATGCGATGAGCATCACCTTGACCTTCGACATCCTTGCTTTCTTTGGTCTTGGTGATGCCGGACTTTTCCACCACAGACTCTGCCGTTTGGTCTCAGGATCGTATTCGAATATCCACAATTAATCGCCAGTAATGACTCTCCCGAGCAGGTCTAGATCGTCCTCGAGGCACTCGATAATGTCTTGACAGACAGTGACCCTTTGCTGTTTCTGGTCCTCGGACAACAGCTTGGGGACCATATTTACGCACACCTTGCGCATTTTGAGATTTTCAGTGATGATGCTCTAGACAGTGTCCTTGTTGATGTAAAGTTCCTCAGCAATCATCCGCACTGCGAGTCGACAATCTGCGTGCACCATCTGCTTCATACGCTCGACGATGTCCGCCGTTCTGCTCGTTGAAGGTCTTCCAGACTGTGGATAGTCTTCAACCTCCTCCCAGCCCTCTTTGAACCTATTGTGCCATTCAAATGCACGTGTACGTGACATCGTTTTTTTTTTTTCCCCCGGAGACTTGCTGCAGTATTGCAAAGGATTCAGGTGTTTTGCCAAACTTAGCAAGAAACTTCAGATTGGCTCTCTGCTCACGACTCATAGCACGACGACTTAGACTAGACAACGTGTTAAGTACGACCTATTAAATAAAAAAATAAAATAAAATAAAATAAATAAATAAAAATCACACAATGAGCGGTCAACCATCACCAATCATATATATCTTTCTGGAATGTTGCGAAAGACTAACGCAACCCATTCATTCAAGTTGTGCAAGTCGAGCACACAGGAGGCTCAGTCCCGTTACTTTTTAGATGGACCTCGTACTCAGAATTACTCAAACTTGATCACATTTTTCTGATATTTTCAGGTTTGTGCATTTGTGATGTTATAATTGGCTTTGACAACCAATCTATGAAAACACACTCTTAATTCTGAACAATGTGACATCTAATTTATGCTAATTAGTTGAAAATTAAATATTTAACAGCCATTTTTGTGACTGCGACGTGCCCAAAATTGCGACCCTCCAAAAACACAAATCATGTCAAAAATAAATGTTATCCCCAATATTTTTTTCACAACCATCCATTTCCTACTCCACATATCCCAATAAACCCCCCCAACAATATGCTTGCACTTTGTTCTACCCTGGAGAGGGGTTACTCTGATTTATTGGGCCCATACTGAGAATGGCCACAGCACTATAAATCCAGTGAGGTGCCTCTGGAAACATTTTGACAGTTGGAAAAAAAAAAAAAGAAACACCATCCAACCATCTCCGATAGTGATACCATTTGCTACAGTTTTTGATAAGATACCTTTGTGAAGTGAGCTTCTCAACACAGACTCATCAAGAAGTCATGTCAAAATATTGTCGCGGCAGTGGCGGGTTCGATTGATCCCCCCCGACCAAATAGTGTGGACTGGCAGTTAACACCAACCAGGCCGGATCGCTGAGTGGTTTTCCTGAGAAGGCGGACACGTGATCCTCAGAGACGATGGCACCCGTGGGAGGGGCAGGGCGGCGCGACGGAAGCACAGCACAAGGGGTTTGTACTCGAACCCACAACAGACACATGGACACCAGAAATTAAAAAAAAACACGGGGATTTAATGACAATAGAAGAAATATTTACAAGGGCATAATTCAAAATGTAATAATAAACGTGGGATAAATTAAAGCCCAAAGTCGACGCACCTCTACACACAAGCTTTAATACAGACAAGAGGAAAACAAAATAAAACAAAATCTTCCTTTTATTCCTGCAATTAGCTTTGTCCGGAGATGGTTTTTATTGAACTTTGTGATCGAGGTGCTTCGCACCCAAAATGGGGCTGAGCTGCTCTCTGGGCAGAAAATGTACGTGAGGTAATTCTTGAGGCGGTATTCAACACTCGGGCTCAGAAACTTCGATCACGCTTTCCAACGTGGCTGCTCTTAGCAGAATGGCACCACTCCCTTCGGTGATGTACACGAGGCTTTGAGATCCATCTCACACGACCCAACCAAGAGTTAACGACCAACGTCTTGGTCCACTACAATTCTTGGCACTTTTATCAAAGAAATACTGTATAGATCCCCTTCCTATAAAATTTTATCTTAAAATACCACTTGAATCAAATTCTTGAATCCTCCTGATGTTTTTGGTGAAGCATTATTTTGATTGAGCCACAACAGAGCAAACTATGACCGGGTAATTTCATGGTAACGTGCAGAAACAGTGTCCATCACACTCATAATGAGACCGAATGGATAGAATGCAATATATGGCTTTAAAATTCACATCCAACGATAGTATAATGATGTTGAAACATACTAAACATAAAAACATGACGGGTTCAGGCTGTGCGTATTTTTTCTGGCAGCCTAAAATGTCGAGGTATACCAAATATAGCTGTCCCAACTCACACTTGTTGGTGTTCACTGGATACATAGCTGGATATACAATGCGTAAAGGAAACAAAGCCGACTTCCTCGACACCCTCCAAAGCAGTCAGTGATTCATGCGAGCCAGTCAAAGAACTGCCTCCCTCTGCTTTAAATCCAGTGTACGTCATAGATGCAATGGCATTCGTTCAATGCTTCCAAACCCTTGGGGCTAGAGTTTTCAGCAAACTTCAGGAAAGATACAAAAACAAAATTTTGAAGATGAAATCGATGAACTATTCCGAGGTGCACTTTGTGCATACGATAGATACGACTTTGGTGAAATGAGCTTGAAGGGTGATGAACACTTGAGACGTGAAACAGGAGCCAGCGCACCAGAGTTCGTTCCAAATGATAGCATGAAAATACCAGTATGGAATACGTTTGTTTCGAATCCAAGGAACAAAGCAAACCTTCGCTCCTACATCTCACCCTGCTGGTCAAAGTCGACCCTACCAGATGGTTTCAGTCTTATAATTGGTGTTGATAATGAGGTAATTTGTGTGGCCAACAGCGGTGTTACACTGTTGGAGGATTTGTGCTGTAACACCCATGAAGAGGCAGACACCAGAATATTTGCGCATGTAGCCAGCTGTCAGGATAGCAGTCTATTCATCATTCATGCTACTGATACTGATATCATATTACTTGCAATGTATCATTTACCACGGCTCCAAAATGTCAAGGAGTTGTGGGTGGAAAAGAACAACCTTTTTCTACCAATGCATGACTTGGCCAGTGAGTTAGCAGAGGCAGTGGACAAGGACCCCTTAGAACTTACTGCCAATTACTTGTTTCCTATGTTGTATCAGGATGTGATTCTGCCAGCTCCCCTTTTGGACGAGGGAAGAAGAGAGCAGGCAATGTGCCACTACAACGTGTTGGAAGAATGCCACAACTGACTGATTTCTCGCATACAGATTCTTGTGTGGACATCAAAGTGTTCGATGAAGCGAGAGATTACTTTTGTCAGTTGTACGGTAAACCTGGCTATTCATCTCTCAATCGGTTGCGTGCCCATTTATTTACTTCCAGCAGACGAGATCTTTATTCTCTGCCTCCTACTGAGGATGCATTTCACCATCATGTTCTCAGAAGTCTGTCAAATCAATCTGTACAAGCAAGCAAATCTATGCAACCCAACCCTTCTATGACTGGTGGAATACAGCAGACATTTTGATAATACTGGCAGATTAATTCCTGTCATGAAGCGCAAGGACAGTAAACCAGTCTCAGCCAATCTTGCTTTCTGTAAGTGCAAGAAAACCTGTTTAAAGAACTGCACATATGCTAAGGCTGGACCAGCATGCATCATTGCATGCAGCTGTAATGGCAACCGAGCCAAATGTGGTCGGCTGGCTGAGGACAGTGAAGACGAGGACTAGACAACAGTAACTTGTAACTGGCGGCACCACTGAGGTTATTAATGATAAGACGTAGTGAATTGCCTTTTCAAATGCGGCAAAAGTGAACTGTCATTTCTTTCATGCTTTAAGGTGGCACAACTCTTTGTATCTTTGACAAACTAGTAGTTGTCAGATAACTGTTTGGCGAATGACAGTGCATTTGAAAGCAAACGTTATTGTAGTGACATGTTATGTGTAGAAGAGCCCTGACACGGCAGCTTATGATGTTTCTGAGCTTGCAATCCATTTTAGGGCATGTTAGTACCTATATCACTAGTTGTCCAAGTAGCATCGACTTATGAGGAGTTGATCGGAAGAATGTAGCATCCAAGAATAGTTGGTTCGCGGGTGCCAGCAGTGACCACAATTTTCGTTGTGTCTGTCTGTTTGTGACTCTCTCCAGAGCATAGCTCCGTGACGTTTGATGCGATCTTGATGAAACTTGAACACAAGCTAGATATCATGGTCTAGTTGTGTCTTTTTGTATGAGGGGCGTCCCATGGCCCTTGTGAGCGGAGCCACGCCCACTTGAACTTTTTATTTAGTTATTTATTTTTTCTCGCAATTTCATTTCCTAGAAGCTGTGTGTAATGTCCATAAGTACAACATATAAAAAATCCGATTTGATTTGGTCAATTTTGACAGAAGAGATAGATTTTTACGGTAGGGCTTCCTCAAAAGCTTCCACTAACTCAATTGTACCTATCGTGGCATTGTTCAATAATGCCCTCGAACCATCGTCGCCTCCTGGCAAGTTTTCATCATTTTTGTCTCTCACATACGACACTGCAGTACCTTGTGACATTTTTCAGTCTTTTCTCATCTTTATACATGTAAAGCAAATTGACCATTTAAATCATTTTTGCAATAAATTACAAAATTCTAATGGACATTATCAGTACTGTACTTTTACACAACATACACAACAAAAGTAATGAAAATCCACTTATTTTTAGTGATTTTCAGATTTGTGACAATCAATTTGCTGGTCATGGTGCACTTTATTGTGATCCATTTGAAATATTTCTTCTCCAAAAACAGAGGGATCTAAGGAGTTGATTCAAGTGGTATTTTAAGATAAAATCATATAGGAAGGGGATTGAAACAGTATTTCTTTGATAAAAGTGCCAGATTTTGGGCACGACCCGATTTTTGACCTTTTAACCTCTGGTGACCTTGAAGGTCACCCAATTGAAATCTACTTGATACTAACCTGTAGCATACATCGAGACAAAGATAATGAATTGTAATTTGTCATAGGGTGTTCCATTGTGGAGGAATGGTCAATTTATTTTCCCTTACCCCCAAAATTGTTTTTTTTCGGCCATGGCCTTTTATCAAAAAAACCTGCCCACAGAAGTTGCGCAATGGAGTTGAGGTGTCCAATAATACTTTTCAAGTGGCCAACACACCCACTGATATGGTCCAAGTGTCAAAAATTGTATAGCAGGGGTCACATCAAAAGTGTATT